>NW_027206612.1:1957500-2215000 GCF_024711535.1 Dipodomys merriami | reverse complement strand
TGCAGATCACACCACCTTCCTGATTAGTGATGTATGTGCTGCTTGTGCAGATCACACCACCTTCCTGATTAGTGATGTATGTGCTGCCTGTGCAGATCACACCACCTTCCTGATTAGTGATGTATGTGCTGCCTGTGCAGATCACACCACCTTCCTGATTGATTAGTGATGTATGTGCTGCCTGTGCAGATCACACCACCTTCCTGATTAGTGATGTATGTGCTGCTTGTGCAGATCACACCACCTTCCTGATTGATTAGTGATGTATGTGCTGCTTGTGCAGATCACACCACCTTCCTGATTAGTGATGTATGTGCTGCTTGTGCAGATCACACCACCTTCCTGATTAGTGATGTATGTGCTGCTTGTGCAGATCACACCACCTTCCTGATTAGTGATGTATGTGCTGCTTGTGCAGATCACACCACCTTCCTGATTAGTGATGTATGTGCTGCTTGTACAGCAGCAGCTCTTTTCACTTAGTAAAATTCTGAGTTTGAACTTACGCCAGTTAAATACATTGGAAATAAGTTGTGTCACTAGAGTAAGGTAGAGTTGAGTTTACACACTTTGCCCATCTGATTCAAAATTCTACACAGTTCTTGCCCTGATTTAATAACTGGTAACATAATGAGAAAATGTGAGAATGAATAAGGAAATATTGGAGAAATATATGAAGGAAGAAAAATATAAAGGAATTATTTCCCCCAAAGGAATGTGCATTTTTGCAGTGATGTAAGCCCTGGTTTTCTAACCAAAATACTAAGTAGTAAAACAAACAAAGGCCTCCTCCAAATGGAGTAAATATGTTGAGTCCTTCCTTCCTTCCCTCCCTCCCTCCTTCCCTCCCTCCTTCCCTTCCTCCCTCTACTCCCTCCTTCCTTCTTTCCCTCTCTCCCTGCCTCCCTCCCTTCCTCCCTTCCTTCCCACCTTCCTTCCTTCCCTCTTTCCTCCCTCCCTTCCTCCCTTCCTTCCCTCCTTCCTTCCTTCCCTCCTCCTTCCCTCTTTCCTTCCTTCCCTCCTTCCTTCCTTCCTTCCTTCCTTCTTTCCTTCCTTCCTTCCTTCCTTCCTTCCCTTCCTCCTTCCTTTCTTCCTCCTTTCTAAACCTTTGCAAGTATGTTAGATTGTGCTTTATTTGGGGAATCAAATACATGAGTAGAATGGACAATGGGTTTGGGTATGTAGGTCTGAGGACAAACATCTGGTCAGCAGTTAGGACACAGGTAGGAGAGAAAGCACAGAACAATGACGTACAATTAGTGTAAGTTTAGGCCCCCATGCTTGTGGAGCAAGTTTGGGGGTATAGCAAGATGGATTCAGGGGTGCAGACATTCTCACTTCAGGGTAGGTTCACAGATGTCGATTCCTGCACTTCTGGTGGAATTCAGACATGTAGACTTCTGCACTTCTGGGCAGGGTTCAGATGTAGAGTCCTACATTTCCAGGAGATATGAGGCCTGGAGATTCATCCTTGCAGGGAGACACAGTGAAAATATCGAGGTGTGATTGAGCTGAGGTTAGACACAGGGGTAATGTAGTTGCTGAATTTATACAGTTCCCAAGCTGTGTTCAAAGTAGAGGAAAATGTTCATGTCTCTATATTCTACTCAAATAGGTCACTCGCAAAGGAAGGGATCCCATTGTCCTCGCTCTGTTCCCTTGCGATGGTAGAAGGCTGGACTGCCCTGACCCCCAATCGCTGGC
This sequence comes from Dipodomys merriami, assembly GCF_024711535.1. Lineage (NCBI taxonomy): Eukaryota > Metazoa > Chordata > Mammalia > Rodentia > Heteromyidae > Dipodomys > Dipodomys merriami. Next base: position 2,213,296 of record NW_027206612.1, on the reverse strand, counting down.
CTCTGATCTCAGTCCAGTGCTGGTCTGGAGTCGAATGTTTAGACTTAGGTAGAGAGCAAGGTGATATCATCCCATACCTGTTCCTAGAAAATCTGACATCAGAAGACTGAATACCTAGCACTTTTAACACTGATAAGGGGGCAATGGGGGTAAAAATAAAAGCAGAGGTTCTATGGACACTAAAGTCAGCCTGCATCTCCTTGGTGGTTGTATCCAGGACACAGAATTCCAAGGCTGAGATGAACGAGGGCAGCGGAAGCCAGCATGGCCACGCTGGCTGCGGGGGAGGCTGAGCTCTGTCATCTAAAACCTTCATCCTGGACCATGTATCAGGTTTCTGCTGCATGTGTTTCCCCTGGCTAAGCACCGAACTTTGTAACTAAGACTAAAACCTCACAGAAGCCCAGTTGACATAGAACTCATCAGGCAACTCCTGGCCTGAGTTCCATGCTTTCTGCTCCGATTAATTCCTGATGACATGGACCCAGGGCACAGAGATTCCAGGGGGTTTTTTGGGGGGAGGGGGGAGGCTGGGAAGTGATGTGAAGGGTAAACAAAGGAGGAGGCTGCAGTGCTTGGTAAGAAATGTACGCATTATCCTGCCCATGCAATTTTAACCCCTCTGTACAGTATGTTCACAAATAAAATAAAATAAAATTTAAAAAAATAATAATAAAAAAACAAAAAAAAGAGTTTGTGTGCTTCAGACGCATTTTGAATCCTTCCAGTGTTTTCTCTATGACAGACTCCCCCACCATCTGCACACCAGTCGCAAATACAGTGATGTTTGGTGCTTCTCCATCTCACGGGAAGAAGACACCATTGAGACGATTCTCTGAACTCCAAATTGTCCTGAAGGATGGAGAAGCGAGAAAAACCATGGAAACCAAGCCAGAGCTCAGCCAGCAGCCCCGTGAGTTCTCATCCCTACACTGACACTTACTAAGCCTTTCATCAGGTGCAACTGAGCTCTCCTCCTTGGAGTTCTCCTTTGTAAAGTGTTGATAGCAATAATGATAAAGGAGATTGTTTAAAATGTCAGCGTGAAGGGGGGTCATTCATTCATACCCACAGAGCCACGAGGAGACCTCGGTTGTCTCCTTCGAATAAGTGCATCCCTGTATGGTATACTTTCCACATAATGCATTAGTAATAAATAATGGCATGTTTATCTGATAATTAAACTTTTACAGGAAGTGTTTCTCTTGGTTTTCTTGGTTTTTCTTCACCACTGCTAAACAATGGCTCATCATCATCCTAAGTCTAATTATCATTTATTGAACTCATCTTCGGAAGGGCAGGAGGGAAGTCAAGAACATATTGGACCCAGAAGGACCTGGGTACCACACAGGTCACTAGAACCATCTGGAGGAAACCTTATTACTTTGCATTGGAATCTTGCTTCCATTGCTTGTCTTGAGGCTCATTAACATTAAATACATTTAGCATTTGTCTCCCTTCATTCAATCCAAATGACCGGAACCCTTTAAAGATGTTGTTTTCTGTGATCGTCAGCCTGGGCTCGGAGGCCTTGCCCCAGATTGTGAAATCAGACGTGGTGTAGGTGGTGAATTATGGACACGTGCGTGGCCCTTAGGGGGAGGGGCTCTAAGTAAGTGCTGTCATCACTGTGTGCTGAGCTGACAGCGTGAGCCCCCTGTGGTTGCTATGGCTTTGCCATGGCCAGCCAAGAGCTAGCAATGAGCCTGGGGTGGGAGGGGACTCGCCCCCACCTCTACCAGCTCCCTCCTCTGAAATGAGTCAGTTTATGATTGAGATGTCTGCTCTGTAGGAGTATGAGAGAAAAGAACTTTTTTGTCCTCCCTCCCTCCCCACTGAGATAACAGGTCATTCTCCAAGGTCAAATGCAGAAGAGATGACCTGGGCCCCAGAAAACTGAGGGAAGATGTTGAGATAAAACAGAATCACAGCTCCCAAATTTCTCTTAGCAAAGAATACTCTCTGGAGATGGAAAGTTGATATTTTCAAATTACTAAACTAAAAAACTCATAAGGTTGAATAAAAGATAAACACATAAATACGTTCTAAATGTGTCTATATGTATTTGTGTATATTATGTGTATGAATATGTGTATGTAGTAGCTATGACTATAAAAATATAGATATATACAATTTTAAAAACTTGAACATATTTTAAGAAGTTGGATGATTTTATTTCTAAAGAAAACCTCATGTTATGAATATATATTAGAAACGTTAGGGGCTGGGAGCTCATGTCTATAATCCCAGCTATGTGGAAGACTGAGACCTGAGGATTGTGACTCAGAGCCAGCCAGAGCAGAAAAGTCTTTGTGCTCCGTGTCTGAAATGCAGGGCATGGAGCATTGCTCAAGTGGTTGAGTGCCAGCTGAGCAAGGTCCAGGCCCTGAGTTCAAACACCACTTCTTCCAAAAAAAATTTTTAGTGGAAGAGATGCACAGTAGAAAACATTAAAATTTCACATCACCATAAAATTAAGATTGTTTTACAGGAGCGATAAAATAAGATACTTAATAATGTGAAATAGCCATGCATGTAAGTATAAAAGGCAAGGGAGGAAAGTGTGCATTGCAGACTTTCAGCTGGTGATGTGCTTTTGTAACCACGGCTGTCTGGATGCTGTTCAGCATGGTGGGGCTCTGTTGCAGGAACCTGAAGCTTAGGGGAACTGACCTCTCCTCCCCTCCTGCCCCCCCCCACTCCTGATTATGGAGCAAGTGTGTAAACAGGCCTCAGCTCACTTTTCCTGAACTTAATGCAGCCGTCTTACTGCTACCTTGGGGTCTCAGAAGAAATTATAGTTTTTTAAATATATTTTTTGATGCTTTTTCATTTCTATCTGAGGGTTTACTGATTGAGTGGGTTACTCCGGTATTTCTCTCTTTCCAACAGAGTTCTAGGGGAGTGGGAAGGGGCCCCGGCGGTCTGAGTTGGAAGAAGGTTGTGTAGGATGTCTGCTGAGAGGAGGTATTCAGGGAGCGTGGTGGAGGGCAGGCCAGTTAAGGAGCAGAAGGAAGAAGCCGTGTGACACGCAGTCCTGTATCATGAGAGCCCTGCAGATCCTGAAACCAGGACTTTGAGCACAAACGTTCATCAAAATTGTTAGCGAGGTTTTCACTCCTTTCTCCTAGTTTTTCCTAACAATATCGTTTCCCTAACAATATCTTTCATCTGAACCATTGACCACAGGTTAATTCTACAGAAACACTTCCACCCTCTGACTTTGGCAATTTACCTACTATTCTGAAATGGGACTTAGAGTTTGCTAGTAAGAGGCTCACAGAAGTGACTTGAGGAGGAATGGTTTATCTTAGTTCTTGCTTTCCAAAATTTCAGCCTAGTCTCCTGGACATCAGTGATGGTGGTGAGGCTCATATGGACCTTGTGAGGAGACTGTCTCCTGTCAGATGGGAAGCTAAGAGGAAGGGGCCACAACCTTCTCAGAGACCTCTTCAGTGACCTGCTTCCTCCAGCTGGACCCTCCCAAGTTTTCAGCACCAACCCCAAATGGCAAGACAAACTGGGGACCACGCATTCAGTCCACAGGCTGGAGAGAGACACTTCATATTCAAATCACACCACTTGATTTCATCATCTTAACTGTAAACTTAGACTACCTGTTCAACTCGATTCCATGACTACCGAGGTACTAAAATAGCCTGAAGCTACAAGTCCGTGTAGCATATGCCGACTGTGCATTCTCAATGAACGCATAATTGCTTTACTTAGGTAAAGAACAAATGTGACTACTTTACCCTATCTTATTTGAAACCATCTTAAAACCAGAGAGTCGTGATTCATTACCCACTTATTCTGTTTCAGAGGAGTGAAAATATGTCTGGTAATTTTTCCCATCGTGGAGCTTACGCTCAAGTACCCAGGTACTCCACGAGTGTTCTCAACACTGCATCTCTTTCAAGAAGCCGTGCCCGGTGCCTGAATGGTTTCTATGCTGAGGTGAGACAATCTATGTGGAGTAGTAATCTACAGTAGATTTTAAAGAACTAAAACTAGCAAGTAAAATACACCATGGTTACTCTGAGCCCCGAGACAGGTAGGAGATGAGCAAGTGCAGTGGTAGAGACCTTTGCTCCCTCCCCCACTGCTGTGTGACTCACCCCATTGACAATTTGCCCGGGCGGGAGGCAGAGACTGCACCGCACAGTAATCCCACATGAAATGTGCTGATAATTAAATCCCTCTGATAATTACATCATGCATTAGCGGGCTCAGCCCGCTCCATTACTCATGTTCACTGTCTTGGACAAAACAAAATGGATCCACAAGGGACCATGAGTGGAGCAGATGCTCTGATGGAAGAAGGCAGCCAAATTCTGTTTATGTAACGTGATCCAGCAACCGCAAAAGCAAGGGCTCTCTCACCCTCCCCCGTGAGCATCGGGTTCACCGAGATAGTGACACCCAACCCTTGCTTCCTGCCTGGCCGGCCTCACGGAGCTCTGAGGCAAAGAGGCAAAGGTCAAACGTGAGTCTCGATGGCATTGCACCTTCCCAAGGGATTTTAGGCGATTCTGCCAATCCTGAGAAGTGACAAGTTCACCATAGAGAGAAACCCAAGGTGTCCTTGAATTGGTGACCTCAAGTGTTGCTCTTTGTTGGATCATTGAAAGATGATTTCGAAATGGAAAAAGGCAAACTCCATGCATCATTACAATCTTAACATAGAAGTATTTTAATCTCAAAAATACATGTTTCTATTCATAAACACATGCACGCACTTCCTGATGTTTGAAGTGTTCACCCATTTAACACAAGTAATTTAAATAACTCAAAGTGTCTGTCAAAAACACATTTAACAAAAATTTAATATGTCCCAGATATTCTCAAAAAGAGTAAAATGGTAATAAGCAAGAATCCAAACAACTCAAATTGTCAATTGTACTGAATGTCTTGTAGGAAAGTTTTAGAATACAGAAGACAGGAAACTTTAACAGATGCACATGTTAACAATCAAAAGAAGGGAGGAGCCCTTTTTAAAGTCAAGTTTATGCCGGGGTTGATAAATTTTTGTCATGGCCCCTATATTCAACATATCATTCTTGTCCTAGATGAACATCAGTCAAGATAGAAGTCATGTGACTATGGCGCAGCTCGCTCGTGTGACCTAACCAGCAAAACTGCACCTGCAACACTAACCCATCCTCTTTCCTGACTGGTTGCCATGTCTGCTTCACCGCTTCTTAAACGTGCTGCCTCTCAATTATGCTCCCCAAATACAATAGGTGTGCAAGACATTGCTTGTGTTCAGCATAATCTCTTTACCAAATGAGTGTGAATGCATATTTTAAAATTATTTCTAAGGAAACAATAAAATACCAAAGGCTTCGATGAGGGTTGAAAGCGATAACACCAGACAGAGTGCTGTGAGAACTCCATCCTGTGGCCTTGTGCGCACGGCACAGGAGGCCGTCTGCCTCTCCATGGTGCCGCTCACGTGGACCTTCATGAGGCCAGGAACACGGATTGAGTGTACACGCTCCTAGGAGATGAGCCAGCCTCCTTCCCGGCCCCCGCCTGCCCTGTATGACTGTGGGCGAATCACCAGCTCCTTGCATTCTTTCAGGGCTTCTTTCATTCACATCACTGGGGTTTGACGTGCTCTGCTGCTCTGGAGATGACTGTGAGTTCTTCCAGTGATGTAGCCCTGCAAGTGACAGAGCTGCACACTGCGCACACTGTAAATGACACTGGGGTCACCGCCGTACCGGGGATGATTCAGACACCCAGGCCGCCTCCATCAGATGAAAATCCCACCCGGTATGTGAAAACCATGATCTAAGGATTTGTCTCGGACCACAGCTGTGATTCAACTCCTCTCCTTGCAGCCTGCTACCTAGCATAGTTCCAGGGTCTGTGTTGGGCTGAGATAGTGACACCTAACCCTCGCCTCTGGCCTGGCTGGTTCCGCTGGCTGGTCTCACAGAGCTCCCCGGCAAAGGTCAAACGGGGAGTCCCATTGGCATCGCATATTCCAAAGGGATTTCTGGCGATTGTGCTGATCCTGAGAAGCGACTGATCCTGAGTGGGTGATCTGTCCACGTGTCCAAGAAACACAGAAGAGCCTCCATCCGGAGAGTGCTGGCCATCTGCACACAGGACACACCGTGTGAAGATTGGAATGGAGTGCCTTTTAAAGCAATTGGAATACTCCATGACAATGATATGCAAAAATCAGTGGCAATTGCTATACCAACCCCGTATTTTATTCTGGTTACTATGCCTTAAGTGTGTGGGAGACATGTCTGCCACACCCGTTGTGCACAGGGTCTGCTGTGACCCCATTGACTTTCTTGGACCCATGTTTAATGGCGAGAGCTCCCAGGATGTCAGGACAGCCCTCTCGGTTGCTTTCTGGTGGGACTCTGTGCATGTCACAAGCACCTGTCCCTCTGGTTGACCAAGCAAACCATCTCCTCCTTGGCGGTTCCTTTGGTGATGCCTGTGACCTGCTCCTCCTGGGATCTGCCACTCATGAACACCAGTGGACTTGCCAACTGTCTCCTGTTTCCAAAGGAGACGGTAACACTGAGGAAGGAATGACTGTGAAAATACCGTGCTGGGAAGGTTGCATTGGGTGAGTGGAGGACAAGCCAGCAGGGGCCTGCTAAACTCCGAGGGTAAGGGAGAAAGCAGGAAGAAGCAAAGGTGGACGGCAGTGATGCTGAGGGGGTAACTTGGGTCCCGCCCTGTCTAGCCTTCAGACCGATTAACTCTACTCCAGTGATTTCTGCTGGGACTGCAGGCAGATTTACAACTGGGGGATTAGTTCCCCTTTCCTGGTCCTCATCTGCTACAACTTGAAAGGATGGGGGTCATTACAGGTCATGTGGCAGGTTATTAGGAGAATGGTCAAGCAGGAAACTGACAAGTCTCATAACTCCCAGGGAAGGCAAGAAAAGAACACTAAAACATGAAGGGTAAAGAAACAAGGAAAGACAGAAGGGAAGAAGAGAACTCCAGCCCTGCAGGGAGCCGTGCGCTTTCCAGACATCTGACAAACTTCATTTCTGTCGCTGGGAGCACATCCAACTGCTTAGAGCAACTGTTTCTTCTTCTTCTACCCGGGGCCCAAGATAATACCCTGAGGAATCCGGAGCCAGCGGGGATTTCTCTGAATCTCTCTCTCTAAAAGCTCTGCATACTTAGGTTTTGTTCATTGCTGGTCTTGCTTTCAGTGTGACTCTGAGCTGAGCGCTGGTGAGCAGTCTCTGGCATCCAGTGGTGAATACCTGTCCATGCGTGTGGAGACCCACGCTGTTTATGGAACAACCCAGAATACGTGGTGCTGAGAGGGGGGGTGGGAACGGGCCATGCAAAGCACCGGGAGACAAAGCACTCGTACGGTGTACGCTGGGCTCCGGGCTAAGCAATTTATGCTCATCAACCCACTCGCTCTCCAATACCGACGTGAAGACCCAGTGCTGTGTGCTCCTCCCTGTGCGGTGTACAGACAGAAAGGAAGAAGACTGGGAAGGAGTCACCCGACACGGAACTGCACATTTCTGCCCTGCGTGTTCTCAGAGCATGCGCTGCTCGGTCCTGGGCTTTTGTTTGAATGCACTGAGGTGCGGGGTGCATGCAGGGGTCCCTCAGCTCGTACTCGTTAGATATAGTCAGAAACACAGAGGAGACAGACCACATGAGTGCCTGAGAGCCAGCCAAGGCTGCAGGCTGAGAGGACAGCTCTTCATAGCCTTGCACGTGGGGAAAGGCTCACCTGTGAACCACCACAGGACCATGGCACCTCAGAGAGACCTCCGTTAGCTTTGGCTTCTGCTTCTTTAGCACTCCAGACTCATGTCACGTCTCATGTCAGATGACAATGGATGCAACTCCCATGCACGCAGGGCCGTGTTTGGAGTCCCCTGGTCAAGCCATAGCATGACTCCAGATTCTTTCTTTGCTACACCAGACACCAACTTCACACCAGACCCTGACTTCACAGCAGACACCAACTTCACACCAGACCCCGACTTCACAGCAGACATCAACTTCACACCAGACCCCAACTTCACAGCAGACACCAACTTCACACCAGACCCCGACTTCACAGCAGACACCAATTTCACACCAGACCCCGACTTCACAGCAGACACCAACTTCACAGGACAGGAATGGGCTGTGTGACAAGGCATGGGTCTTTGCACTTCCTAGGCTTTAATTATGCTTCTCTTCCTTGCTGGCCACAAGCCCACACTCCTGAAATTCGGTTCAATCTCAGCCTTCCTGGAAGCTCCTGCGGGGCACTGGACAGTGTGTCAGGTTGCTTCCTCTAGCTCCACTGCTTAGACTCGAGCTGTAGCTCCAAGCTCATGGGAGTGGCTGATTCCTCCCTCCTCACTCCTCTAGAGATGTGGTTTTTCTAGGTGTGCTAGAATTCAGTCAGGCAAAGAAGACTTCCATAAAAGCTTGCAGAGAGAGCGGACCAAAGAACCTTACTGAGCAGATACAGCATTCTCCTGAATTCCCACATAGCTCCTGTCAGCCAGTTCCGTCAAACCCTCTCATTGATTTGGACCAATTCTGAAAAGATAACAGAGGTGCATTGAGGGCTAGGGGTGAGCATCTAGTTCAGCTTTAGAGTGTAGATCCCTTATCAGCTCAATGAATGTATAATACTTGTGAGTCAACCTCTCCTCCACTCTCGGACAAAGCAGTGCTACGATACTTCAATTTTTTCAACAGCAACTTAGTGTGCACATTTGAGTGGATGCCTATCCCAGTCACACAAGCACTCTGACCTCCTTCTGGATGGATTTGGATGCCTAGGTGGAGAGGGAAACAGCACAAAAACCACCCCCATTTATTTCCAAGCCCCTATTTATTTCCAAAGTCAGTGCGCGGGGACTACGCCAGTGGGAAGGATGTGTGTGCACGGGGCCTGGGGTTTTGAAGACCCAGCAGAGTCAGGAAGAAAGGGTCCCTTCCACTGCAGAACACGGTGCCAGCACGCTCAGAGGGACACTACAGCCCTCCTGGGCTTGTGAACCTCCCGAGCTGGCCCAGCCCCAGCAGCGTGGGGTTATGTGACAGTGCCCAGGCCTGAGCCGATGGCAGCCACCATCTTCAGGAAGAGGCTGTCTGTGGGAGTGCATTCTTGCCCAGCTGCTGTGTAGCACCAGCTCTGAGTGGATTAATGGGGGAGACTGATGAGCTATACCAAGCGCTGCCAGGGTTTTCGTACGACAAGGAGGCATATGGGTAAAAATGCAGATGATACTCCTGTACTCATTTAGATAGGGAAAACAGATCTCACAGCCCTGAGATCGACTCCAAAATCTCTGTATACTGTGAGGTAACCTAGCAAATCCTGAAAAAAAAAAAAATAAAACCTACGAGAGTCATCACTTTTAGTTATTTGGCATATTTGATGAAGGAAAATTCTGTACAAGTAATTTTCAACCCTTCCAGGGTGGGCAAATCCAGTGTAAGCACATTGTGTGCAGGAAAGCGTGTCATGAAAAGGTGATTTCCGGACGTGAATCCAGGCCATTTCCTGTACCTTGGGACACGACTGTATTACTCACCCAACTCCACAGACTGTCCTCTCTCCTCAGAATGGAGCATCTACTCAGTCTATGTTGTTATAGCACCCTGGAAGGTCTGAGAAAGCTTCACGCTGTTCACAGATGAGGCCCCTGGAGCCTCCCTCAGAAGCACTGAGCGTCCACTTGTTCTTCTGGTGCCCAGCCATCTCTCCTCTCAACACCTTTTCCACCTGGAGGACAAAAAGCAATACTATTACTGATTGAATAATGCTGAATAATGCTGTAAAGTATCCATGTGTGACAACCCCTCCCAAAACAAGTGTCTAGGATAGTAAGAATAGATACTCTTCTGTGAGCTAGTGGGATGCTTGTCCGGTTCAACCTTCGATCACATGGCCATCTTCTCACTCAAGTTTGAGAGTTCCTGGGACAGAAGGTGAGCACTCTGGTGTGCACCACTGTGCCCTTTCAATTGAGGCTGCCCTCCCAACCCCGGTGCCCAGTCTGATTCCAAGGCCGGGGCATCGGGAGTGCTCCTCTTGGTAATTATGGTTATTAGAGAAGAAAAAAACACTTTTTTCCCTTCATTTTACATATTCTTTTCACTAAAGAAAGCTATGGAATTGTTTAAGGGAAAGGCAAACAAATAATTAGTAAGGAAATCTCCTAATAAGCATAGTTATTATGCAAATCTTTGCCTTCAGAGTATATTGGAAGAAATATCGCACTGCTAAGGTATGCAAGTATTGAGAAAATGTGGAAGTGTTCACGGTGTGAGCCATGCATGCCACCAGCATGGCGATGGGCAGCAGGTGTCCAAGGAGGGGGCCAGAATCCTCACACAGGTGTGTGCAGAGGCCCCTCGCGTGGAAGAGCTGGGCGCCGCCACATGGAGGAGTTCAAGGACATCGATCCTGGCAGCAGCTACACAGTGGGACCCTCCAGCATGCTGTTTGTCTTCGTGACTCCATCGGCATGGCGGCCATCCTTTGGGCCTGACAGCACAAATCTCACATCTGTGTTTTCCAGAAACCTCAACCATGTCACCGAGAGAAATTACATTTTCTTAGAGAAATTTCAATTTTGGTCCATACTGGACTGGAACTGAGACCTTCAATCCCAAACTGTCTTCATCATCTTCCTGGCCTCACGCATGCTTACAGCAAGCCAACCGATTCTACTGAACTTGGTATTTCCACAGTGAATTTTGCTTCCATAAGCAGGTGTTGGTAGTTGTGAATTGGAGGCACACAGGCAATGGCTGGTAGGTGTGAATTGGAGGCACACAGGCAATGGCTGGTAGGTGTGAATTGGTGACACAGGCAATGGCTGGTAGGTGTGAATTGGTGACACACAGACAATGGTTAGTAGGTTTGAACTGGTGGCACACAGGCAATGGTGGGAGGTGTGAATTGGAGGCACAGGCAATGGCTGGTAGGTGTGAATTGGAGGCACAGGCAATGGCTGGTAGGTGTGAATTGGTGACACAGGGAATGGCTGGTAGGTGTGAATTGGTGACACACAGACAATGGTTAGTAGGTTTGAACTGGTAGCACACAGGCAATGGTGGGAGGTGTGAATTAGTGACACAGGCAGTGGCTGGTAGGTGTGAATCGATGGCACACAGGCAATGGCTGGTAGGTGTGAATCGATGGCACACAGGCAATGGCTAGTAGGTGTGAATTGGTGGCACACAGGCAATGGTTGGTAGGTGTGAATTGGTATCACACAGGCAATGACTGGTAGGTGTGAATTGGTGTCACACAGGCAATGGCTGGTAGGTGTGAATTAGTGACACAGGCAATGACTGGTAGGTGTGAATTAGTGACACAGGCAATGACTGGTAGGTGTGAATTAGTGACACAGGCAATGGCTGGTAGGTGTGAATTGGTGGCACACAGGCAATGACTGGTAGGTGTGAATTGGTAACACACAGGCAATGGTTGGTAGGTGTGAATTAGTGACACAGGCAATGGCTTTGTCCCTGACTGCCACGGTCCAGTAGTTTCTTCTTTTGAACAAGAACTAGGACTCTCAATCTAACAGTGGCAAGACAACTAACTCTTGGCTCGCTTCCTTAAAGTTGCGTAGTTCAAACTACTTTTAGTATCAATCACAGTATGAATGGATGCAAGTAGAACTATGAACTACTCTGGGTCAAGTAATTAGACCTGAGAAAATGGCAGGGGTTGGGGGGCTTGGAAGTCAAGTTCCCATGAAGGCAATTAAAACAATTGGGGCTCCTCACTGCTCGGCCTGGGAGGGCTCTGGGGAGTTCACCTGTCGGGGGAGTCCATCTGTCCAGGTGCTACTGCAGCCCTGGAGGGAGGCAGGTGGACGGCTGCAGGATTTCTTGGTGTGAGGCAGCTCTTCTGGCCTCAGGTCACCACAGAGCAAGGATGGAGCCGGAGTTGCCCTTGCCGGGCAGGCTCAGCCGAGAGGAAGGAGGGCAGCAGAAGAGAGCGCTCTGGGCTGAGCACAGCACAGCATGCCTGTCTCTGGCCCTGGGGTGGGAGAGCTGTACTTCCTTCGAGCCTACCCTCCAAAAGGACAGGTATGAGGCAGAAGCAGAGCGAACTTCGAGACCCAGTTTCTAGCATATGCATTTACTTAGATTGCCATCAGCTCACATACAAGCCCATCTGTAATATTTTCTGCTAGTTACCTCTTTAGTTAGCTTCTTTCACCATTCCTTTCTTGCTCTATTAAATAATTCCAAATTTTGAAAGGAAAACCAGATTGCGCGCGCACTCTCTCTCTCTCTCTCTCTCTCTCTCTCTCTCTCTCTCTCTCTCTCTCTCTCTCTCTCTCTCTCTCTCTCTCTCTCTCTCTCTCTCTCTTTCTCCCCTGACCCCCTGACCCACTGAAGTGCTAGGATTTGACCTCAGGGCACATGCTTGCTTGTACTATTATTGGGCCATTTCTCCATCCACTGTTGCCCTGATTTCTGAACTCAAATCTTGGTTTTTAATGCCTGGGCCAGCCAGAGCCACAGTTCCCTGTTTTTGTTTCCTGCTTGTCAGGATGACAAGCCCAGGCCACCATTCCCAGCATTTTTGAGAAGAAATCTTATGGTTATTTTTTTTTGCGGGGGGGGGGGGGGGCTGGGGAATAGACCAGCTTAGAACTCTCAATCTAAGACTTCTACAAAGCCGGGATGACAGACAGGAGTCACCATTCCTTAGCTGTTGGTTAAGATTGGATCTTGTACTTGGAAAAAATTATATTAAGTGAAGTAAGCCAGGCCCAAAGAAACATAGGTCCCATGGTTTCCCTTATTTTCAATAACTAGTATATGTCTGAGTCAAGCAGAAAAGGTAAGGTAAGTTGATGTTAGGGAAATGAACCCTAAGATATGTATTCAAATGTTTTTTTCTTTCATGTGGTTGTTTGTAACACATTTATAAGATTATTTCTTTGTTGCTTTGTATGTCTCTTCCCCATGGTATAACCCCTGCTTTCACTGTATTTGATTTGTTATAATTTGTGGAGGGAAAGGGGAAAAAACAAATTGTTTAAATAGGGATACAGGTGGACCTATTGCAACAATGAGACGTACAAGTCATTATGTTAAAAACGAACTTTACAACTTTGGTGGGGGGAGGAGAGTTGGGGGGTGGGGGGAGAATGGGATGGGAAGGGGAAACAAAGGAGGAGGCTACAATGCTTGATAAGAAATGTACTCATTATCTTGCCCATGTAATTGTAACCCCTCTGTACAGTATTTTCACAATAAAAAAAAAAGGATTGGATCTTGAGAATTTTTGCTGAGGATGGATGGCCTGGAACCATGATCCTCCTAAGTTTGGCCCTCAAGGAAGTAGAATTGCAAGCATGCACCATGGGTGCCTGGCTGGCTCCTTGTTTTCTCCGACTCCATGCCCATCCCCCATTGCGCATATGTATATTGATTTCAGATCCCACAGATTGACATCACAGTTGATCCCAAACCTCCCGTAATCCCCTATCTCTGCAAGTAACGGTTAAGTTCTCTGTGATTTCCAGATGTACCATCATTTTTATCAAACTATTTTCTTCTCTGTAAAAAATTGTGTTTCTATTTTCATTGTTAGATGCAAACTCCTTTCCACTAAGAATTCTAGGTAAGAGATGAAAAATAACAATGAAAGTCTCAGGATATAATAAATTTGACACAATAAATTGAACGAAAAGAAGAAAGAAGGAGAAAAAAAGACAGATGAAGAAGAAGAATGGAAGAGGGCAGAGGGAGCGGCTGAATGTCATAAACAGCACAGTTCACTTCTCTTCACTGGTTAGTCTCTACGGTTCCCTGAACTCCTTGGCCGTGACTTTCGCTCCACTCTGTCATGAAAGCGGATTACTTCCTCCAACTAGATACAGGTGATGCCATCTTATTAGAGGAAAAGAGCTCTGAAGTTTAATTCTGTAAGGTTTTATTTATTTATTTGTTTTTGTCAGTTGTGGGGCCTGAACTCTGGGCCTGGGTGCTGTCCCTCAGCTCTTCAGCTCAAGGTGAGTGCTCTACCACTTGAGCCACAGTGCCACTTCTGGCTTTTTCTGCTTATGTGGTGCCGAGGAATTGAACCTAGGGCCTCATGCATCCAAGGCAAGCACTCTACCACTGAGACACCTTCCCAGCCCCAGTTCTATTAGGTTTTAAATGATCGGTTTAGGCATAAAGTATAATGAGTGTGACTTTTCCCCTAAATAAACAAGAGAGTGCCCGTCAGCCTGTGCACAAAGATTAGGATTGCAAACAGAAATAAGATGCAAGAGAAACTAAATGGAGAGGCCATGTGCCTTGGTCCAGTAACCGACGTGTCATAGAATGTGGAGCAACTTGTGTCTCTCCACTTCTGTTTGCTGCGCACAATGACAACAATAGCTCCATTTCCTCATACCCCACACGCGTTCTCCAGCAGAGTCTGTGCGACACCCACGTTAGGTATTTTTATCTCCATTTGCAATAGTCTCAGACGTGTTGAGTAACTGTCTGGGAGCACACATCAAGTTAGAGGCAGAGTCACAGTTTCACCAAGTCGACTCCATTCCAAAGTTCTTGCTATTAAGTCCTACACAGGAAAATTGGAAATCTGCCGCAGTCCCCTGCCAAATGAGTGCGAATGCTCCCTGCAGCCACCACCTGAGTGTAAGCTGGGCGCTGTGGTAAACGCAGTGATCGTAGGGAAGTGGGGCGCTGCTCTCTGGGGTGACGCTGTACAAGATGTTTGCCAGCCTCCCGAGCTTGCAAAGTTTTGATGTTGATTTTGGCTTTGTTATTTGTCTTGTTCACTGTCAGATTGTCAGCTATGTTTGCTTTTTGTTCTCAGCTGTTCTATTTCTAGCTACCCTTGTTGCAACTTGCTGAACTTAATCTGCTGTGGGTGGAAAACAGCCAAAAGAGGTGCTGAGTTGATGTCTTAAGTACAAGAACTATGCATTATGAAATTCATTTTGTAGGATTTGAAATATCTATTTTTACTAAACAGAAACCCACAGCTTTGCCCTTAACACAAAATGTATGTCTAGATTCTCAACCGTTCCCTTAGTAGTCAAGGTTCAAAGCAACAATTGCCTTTCGACTTAAAAGACTTAATTACATGATAATATAAATGTCCTATTAGTCACAAGATATTCATGTACATTTATAACAGCTAGTGCTTTTATCTATATTATCATAACAACTGTGACTAACCTAACTTAAAACCCAAATGCTGATTCCAAACCTAAACAAATGTGAAGATTGCCGAAAGGGGCAGTTGGTGACGGTAAGCTCAACGTATCCATTGAGAAGGCCAAGTTGACTTCGAGAAAGCACTGGATAAACAAAAAAGAAAATGAAAACTCTCACTCTCCATTCTATCAGTCTGGCTTTGTGCTCACCTTGGGTGGAGGGAATCAACTGTGCATGGGGGATTTTGTGAAATTTGCCAAAGTAGCCATAGAACACAGCTGTCTTACTTTGTCCACGGTTAGTTTAGTGTCTGCGCACTTAGTTGCAACCATAAAAGGTTGCTGGGTAGAAACTGGACAATATGCTTCCAGTGAGCACCAACACCGTTTGGCTGATGATAACCAAGAAACTCACCTGAAGGACAGAGCCAGCTCAGAAAATTCTCACCAGATCCTGGGATATTTAGAAGACATTGGTTTGTTTGTTTGTTTTTGTAAGCGCAATGGAAAGATATAGACATAGATTGTCAAAAACACCATAAGAAGGAAATGAGCCAGTGGAGGGAGAATTAGATAGCAGGAAAATCAAGCCACCTGGGAGTGAGAGACTTTCCTTCCTGAACTGCTTGTGCCCGCCCCCCAGGATGAGGTCAAAGGGAACACTGGGACCTGAGGTCCCGCACAGGGAGGGACGCCGTGTGTGGGCCTCAGCACCTAACTCTCCAAATGCAGGTGGCAGAGCAGCTCTCACAGCGAAGTGGGTATGTGTGATATGCAGCACACCACACAGACGTCCATGTTTTAAATGCAGTACTGACAGGCGAGCCTGTGAATTCCAGATGCTGTTGTTTACTTGCAATATAGCCAGAGTACCTCTTGGTCCTGTGCAGAAAAAGAAGAATTTGACAGACTACAGACAGCCTATTATGTTCCTAGAGAGAAGACCGCATACAGCTCCATTTGTGGGGGTGAAGACAGGCTCAGAGTGGTGGAGGTTGCTGACCTGTGATTTCGTAGTGCCACAGTGAAGTGAGAATTGCATTCTATTGGTTTACAGATGCTCAAGTCTTCTTGTGCTTTGAGGTTCATGGAAGAAAACACATCACAGAGCAACACCACGCAATCTGTCACTGCCATCTCTCCCAGAGCATTGACACAGCATGCGGTACCCAGAGTTAGGGGAGTGACATTCATTCTGTGCGTACATCAGTGCAGTAGTGAAGGGCAAGCGTGCAAGGAATTTGCCCCATTCATCTCGCTCGCCAGCTCTCCAATCATGACTGTACTCCAAGGCCAGCTCACCATCCAGTGAACATTCCAGCAATCCCTCATCTCACCTTGGCCGTTCTCTTCTCCAGGGGTGAGAAAATTGATTCCCATTTCTTTATTTGATTAATCCTCTAAGTGTCAAAATATCCCATCACCCAGCGCAGAACGCACTCCAGCATAGAAGCCTCACCACCTCGCTGCCAGCGCACGGACGTACTGTGCACCGCCCTGTCTGGCCCGGCCACCCCGCCTCCCGGGTTTCAGAGCCCACACCCGGACCGGGCCATGCCTCAGA
Source organism: Dipodomys merriami (assembly GCF_024711535.1). Lineage (NCBI taxonomy): Eukaryota > Metazoa > Chordata > Mammalia > Rodentia > Heteromyidae > Dipodomys > Dipodomys merriami. The sequence continues at coordinate 2,196,568 of NW_027206612.1, read as the reverse complement.
GTGGATGCTCTCCTCACCATCATCAGAAGTCAGGCCCTTGCCATGGGCCGCCGTTCCCTCCCACCTTTCCTTGGTGGAAGTGTACTTGCTTTGTCTGCCTGATGGATTTTGCACAGGATTATTTAGGAGAGGAGAAAGGAGATAGGAATGGAAATGTGGAAGGAGGAAGAAGAGAAGGACAGGGCAAGCAGAATAAGGCCCAAAACAGATTTCTTTGTCTTTTTGACCGTGGTAGGGCTTGAGTTCAGTGCCGTGTGTCCTGGGGGGCCCTTTACCACCCGAGCCGGAGCGGCAGCCCTTATTTTCCCCATTAGTTTATTATCACTATTCTTGCGCTTTTGCCTGGGACACACCTAGAACCATAGAGGGAAAAGGTGCTAGCTAAGGGTGCAAAGACATACTTAGTAAGCTTAGAACAGAAAAATTTCTAAATCTTAGGAAAGAGGTGTACATCCCAGAACATGAAGATCATAACCTCCAAACAAATAAGACTTAAAGAAGAACCCAATATTTAAATGGTAAACATTACTTTTACAATGCCAAATTAACTGAACATAGGACACTGAAAGCTATGAAAGAGAAACACCAGATTACTAAAGGACTGGATTCTTTTCGCTTGTTTTTTACCATAGAAGGTCTTTAAATTTCTAATTTGGCTTCAAATGATGCCTGTTCCAGATTCAGTAATTTAGGTTGGCAGTAATTTACTTTCAGGGATGAAGTCTATGGTTTCGTGCTTTCTCCTTGCTAGAATTTTGGCTGAAACATTTTTTGTTAATTTTTTGTGGGGTCATAAATAATTCTTATCTGAGAAATCATACAGGGTTTAGTGGCAAATCAGGAAAACCTGATCTTGATGATGAAAAAAATAAGAAAACAACTACAAATGTTCAGCAAGTTATCAAAAAGAATAAAAATCAAATTGGTGCCGTATAGAAGCTGATGGAACTTACATTTGATTCCCCAAAGTAAAACTAACACAAATGTATTAAAATTGGGCCAAAGCAGATGTCAGCTAGGCCTGACCGGATAGAACTAACTATTATAGAGATCCAGAGCCAGACCGAACCGTCCAGTTGGAGTTCAGTGAGGCATAGCTTATGCGGATGACAGCATCTTGCCATTTCTTTCCAACTCTGATAAAAGTCATGCTGTTGCTCTTCTGGAGGTATGTGCAGCTGATCTCTCTTGCACAAGCTCAGGTGCTTGGAATGTCACATTTCCTTCCTCCTTGTGTTTACTCTTGCAGGCTTGGGCACACACTGACAAGAGAGTCCAAGATCCTGGAGTTTGGACCCAGAGTTTATTCCTATACGTGAGTGAGTTGAAGCCTTGTCCGTGCTAGTTCAGGAACTCTGCCTTGAGTTCATCACAAAGACTGCAGGGGTGTTGTGCCATTGGGGGCAATGTTATTTTTCCTCTTACTCATTCACTTACTACAACATGACAAGTGGATTCTGTCTGCTGCACTCTCCTTAAACAACGACTTCCTGGTTCATTATCACAATTATATGGAAAGAACAGGGAAGGCAGGAGAGATAAAAACTGCTAGGGAAAAGAGGGGGGAGAGAAAAGGAGAGAGAGAGAGATGTTTTGACAGCCGTTGTGGCAGACTCAGGAGTCCTTGGATGGGATGCACAGTGAAGAGCTTGTGTGGACACCACACACACCACACCCGCCCATGTACACAGAAATCCATGCAGAAGAAAGGATTACCATCAATTTAGTGCAGTATGCAATTACAGAAAAAGAAAAGGGTTTTAACGTTTTGCTTTATGAACCCCCAATTGCTTTCTATGTTCCCTTGTAACCCTTGTAATAAGAATAGCATGTAATGTAAACAAGCACTTAATCATGTAATAAATTAAGTGTTTTTCAAATGAAATTATCCAATATGGAATGAACTTTATTTCAGGACACAATGGTGAAATTTAGTTTCTAGCAAATTAGTTTCTTAATCCCAATACACTAAATTATATAGAGTAATTTATTTCTGGCATTTAATGAGGGAAAAAATTTCATTCCAATGCCATGATTATAATTCGTGAAAGAGTTTTCAGAAATGACTTCTTCGCTGTGAAATAACAACAGAACAAGAAGAGTAAAAATCATCTGAGCTGAATGAGATCAATTGCTAATATTAGTAACTATTACTTCCCTGGGCTGAGTTTCATGTGTGCATGATCTACATATCTAATGGTAAGGTACTGTGCATCTTTTCCTCTGGTCAGAGTACACTTGAACTACAGGACTTCACAAATACTTGCAGTTTCTGCGAGGTGAAATAAATTTTACAGGGAACATAGACCCAGCTTGAGCTCTTGCTAAGGAAACTGTGTTCTTTCTCATTGAACAGCAGTCTGACCACTCCCCTGACTTCCTCACCTCTAGACTTGAGTCTCTATGGTCCCCACGGGAAGTCACATGCCTGTTCTGCCTTGTATTTCCACATGCCCAGGCAACTTTCAGATTGATACCTGGGTTGGAGTCCTCTCCGTGTGAAGCTAGGAAGCTCCTACAAAATTCTCCGTAGTCAACCTCTCCTGGCGTTTACCCAGTCTTATTTCTTTCACTGTTATTGCAGGCTTTGTGTTTATGAGATGGTCAAGCATCCCAGTGTGAGGTATTCTGTAGCTTCTATGTCCATATAGTTCCTTTGGACTCTCTTCTTTGCAACAGCAGCAGGCCCATTCAAATGAGGACATAAACGAAGTGTTCATATAATAACTGTTTGAGTGAGAACTCAACCCGCTTTCAATCTGCAAGCTTCTGTCTCACATATTTTTCAGCATTATTTTGAAATAAATGCTAGAATTTTCCAAAGTCTGAATTTATTTCATTTAATAATAGTGTCTTGGGCTGGGAAGGTGGCTCAGTGGTAGAGAGCTTGCCTTGCATGCATGAGGCCCTGGGTTCGATTCCTCAGCACCACATAAGCAGAAAAAAAAGCCAAAGTGGCGCTGTGGCTCAAGTGATAGAGCGCTAGCCTTGAGCTGAAGAGCTGAGGGACAGCGCCCAGGCCTAGAATTCAGGCCCCACCCCCCCAAAATAGTGTCTTTACCTTATTTTATATTAATAAGACAACTAGGTCTAGATGCTTGACTAAGCTAAGTGTGCCTCTAAATGTGTGAAATACCATGTCAAGTATTTCCTCTTGCATCATAGGTCAGAGCCCCGCACAGTCCTGGGGTTCCATGCTGAGAGACGGCGAGCTTCACACAGGGTGTACTGAGCTGGGTGCCGCCCCCACCCCCCGTTGTCATACCTTGGTGCCATTGCTGATAGGGTGACTGGAGCTGGGTGACCAGCCCTTCCAGGTTGTTCTGATACCTGCGTGGAGGACGATAGGACATAAGGACTTTATGTCAGAAGTGATGTCACAAACAGTCTTCAGTGTCTGACACTGATTTATAATCACACAATGCCCAGGCAGGGCAGTATGTGAATAGCTTCAGTGATCACCAGGCAGGAACACAAAGCCCTCCTCTCTCCTGACCTTCTCTATCTGCAACTTTCCACAGTAACTTCAAGAGAACTTGGGATCTGAATTAATTAAAATACAAGTGAGTTCTATTCATGTCTTAGACAGCAAAGGTAAGCTAGATAGGCCCTCCCATGAACTAATATCCTTAGGAAATGATCCTTCTTTCTCAGCTGTAGCACTTCCCACCAAGTCTGAGGCATGTTAAGAAAGGAAGACTACTTTAAGAGAAAGAGGCACCTTGCTCATCCCCCTGCAAGCAGCCTGGGCCGAATCCTCCAGCCCTGCCTGTGTCTGTGCCCAGTCTTCTAGATGAACCTGAGCCATCGAGGCTCAGAGTGTAATTAGGAGTGATAAATAAAGGCCTCTGCAAACAACCCAGGCATTTTAAAGCTTCCTACAATTACAACAGTTATAATTATATACAATTTTTTTAAACATACAGGAGGGCAGTAAAACATTACTCTAGGACTTGCAGGTCCTGGTTGATTCCCAACTTTATGGTTCATTAGCTTTACTCATGCTTTTCATATGAGCACAGTTTTTTACTGTGAACTAGGGGAGCCGTGTGTCCATCGCTGGGGGCTGCCCGTCCCTGGGGGCTGCCGGTCCCTGGGTGTGCACAGGTGACCCCTCTGACCTTGCCTTCCCTGTACGATGTCTAGATGGTGGAGGGCTGGGTCGGTGCTTCACCGACCTTGTCCACAGTCCCCCGATGCTCAGCATGCAGAAGGAGTTGTCAGAACCCCCGATTCTTCCTCTGAACACTGTGCCTGTGTCTGCGATTTTTTCTTTTCCTTGATTTTGAAGATTTTTTTTATCATCTTGAAGTAGTTGCCATTTAGCAAAGGTTTATGAATACAGTGCATCCTGATCAGCGCCGTTTCTTTCAGCATTTTCATCCCTCCCTCCTCTATCTCTTCCTTTATGCTTCTTACTTTTGTAGGATACATTGGATTTTTTAATTTAAATTTTATTATAAAGGCAATGTGCAGAGAGGTTTCAGTTACATAAGTAAGTAACATAAGTACTGAGTACATTTCTTTTTTGTAATTATTATTATTATTATTATTATTATTATTATTATTATTATTATTTGCCAGTCATCGGGTTCGAACTCGGGGCCTGGGCACTGTCCCTCAGCTCTTTAGCTCAAGGCTAATGCTCTACCACTTGAGCCACAGTGCCACTTCTGGCTTTTTCTGCTGATGTGATGCTGAGGAATTGAACCCAGGACCTCATGCGTGCGAGGCAAACACTCTACCATTGAGCCACCTTCCCAGCCCTGTTCTTGATTTCTTTCTCAAGAAGAACATTACTGTAGAGACTACCTTTTTCCGATTGGCTACTGTGAAAGCTTTCTCAGTTTAACTGGATTAAATTGTTTTTGTTTTCTGGCAGAGTCTTTAGGTCTTTTAAGTGTACTATCATAATCTCTGCTGATAGGGTGACTGACTTATTTTCCTACTTGTATCACTTTTATTCCTTTCTGTTTCCCCGCTCCCCTGGACAGATGTCAAGGAGTGGATTGAGAAGGCGTAAGAGAGTTACAGCTATCTTATTCTTGAATTTGGAAGGAGCAGCCTTGACTTTTCCCGCTTCGGCGGGTGCCGGTTGCAGGTTTACACTGACAAGGTCAGCTCCTTCGGTGTCCTTTGGCTCATCATCTCTAATCCCATGGAGGGCGATTGTACTTTGTCACGAGTTTTCATCTCTGTAGTTCAGACTTTAGGGTTTTAAATTTAAGTCAACAGGCAGTCATGGTTTTGGAGACAAGAATGAAAGTGACCAGAACTCCCTCCTACCCCCAACTTATGGAAACGGATGGAGGCCTGGAACTGGAGCAGGATCTGTAATGAAAACCTAGCTAACACAGCCATCAGGAAAACTGAACTGATTCATCAATAAGCAAGCTCTGGGAAGACAGTCCAGGAGAGCAGGGCCCTAGGATGGGCTCAGATGGTTGCCGTGGTCCCTCCCTTACACTGGGTCTGACACGAACAAAGTCGCTACTTTGACACTGACAGGGGTTTCTGTCAGCCTGCCTTTTGCCATGAGCTTAACTGAAACACTTGGCATCCATTTGACGCACACAGGTTAATATGCCTTGGGAGGTCAGGCAGGAGAGTGCATGCCTGCAATCCCGGACCTGGGAGGACAGCAGCAGGAGGGTCAGGAGTTTAAGGCCAGCTTCGGCTGCATGGTGAGACCCTGTCTCAAAAAAATAATGTGTGGGAGACCCACAATACGTCTTAGGTGTCCCTGCTGAATTAGTCTGACACTGGCAGAATCCTTCAGGGCTTACCGTGTTCTCAAGATGAGCACCTGCTGCAGGGGGTGAGTGCATACTCTGGGGTGGTCAGCCCTGAGTCTTGGGCCCTGGACGGAGGAATTCCCTCCCTCCTGTCCCCTTCCCTCTCCCGGACCCCTGCAGGGCCTTTCTCAGCATGTGTGACCCAATGGAAAGTCATTTTAAAATTGGACTTTTGAGCTGAAGGGAATTAAGAAGCAGAGGTTGTACAGCTTGAAGCTCTCCCTATTTATCTAAAAGCTAGAACAAAGACTTCTAAAGGCAAAATACCTCCTTGCACCTTTCCACTAGCAGAGAGCAGGTTAAGCACCCAAGGCAGGGTTAGGCTTTTCTGGCCTGGAGATGCCACCAGGGGAAAAGCAGCAGGAAGCAGCCTCCACCCTCCATACCTGCTTCCTGCTCACCGCCTGTGCTCCTTCACCTGGCCATTACTCTCCAAGCTCTCAGGCTTGGGGTGAAGTTTCTAGACAAGCTGACTACATGGGATATACTTATTAACGCACTTACACTTTTCTCTTGTTAATGTCTTTTGTTACAGGGGTTCATTCTAAGTAAGAACTCATGAAGAAAACAAACAAAACAAACAAAAAACAAGAAAACAAACAAAAAAGATATTTTCTCCTTCCTCTCCAAGTTGCATGCAGTTCAGTAAAGGGAAAGAGGAAATTAGAAGAAAGTAAAAAATGAATGTCTCCTTATCCCATTTCCAGACAGTTGAGGCTTCGAAGCTCTCCGTGGCTGGTCTGTGTGCTACAGAATCCAACGCCATGTTAGTTCCTGTGTACTGAGCACAAGCCACTGCGATTCTCTTGTTTTGGCCTTTGTTTCTCTGTCTGGTCACCGTGTGGAGAGCTGTCTTCTTGTCCTCTTTGGTAGCTCAGTCCCAGCTCAAGTTCCCTTCTGTGAGATGCCCCCTGTATCTTCTGTGAGTGTCTTCACGTCCGCTTGGTTTTCTGCAGCCCCGGACCTCGCTGGCCCACCGTGGTTCTGCCCCATGGCTATGTCCACTCTGGAATTTGGGCTGAGCTGGGCACACACTAGCACATCGGAGTCTTCCTGGGAAGACTCCGGGAAGCCCCAGGACTCCCCTGGTACTCGCAGCCTGTCCTGGGTGGGGGCGGCTTGGCACTGCTCCCCTCCTCCCCTCCCCCCCCCCCCGGCCTCCCCTAACACCAGTGGTTCTCCTCTCCACTGGCTTCCTGCTCTCCCCGCCCATGCATCACACAGAGGAGATGGATGGGGACCTCCAGGCGGCTCCTGCCGCCAGCTGAGTTAGCAAGCCAGGGTCATCACAGCCCTCCTCCTCTTCCATTTCCCCAGACGCTGATTCGCTCTCACAAGATGACTTTGGTTCACCATGATCAATTTCAAGTGCAGATTCTCTCCTACAAAGACTTCCGCTAATGTGCTGAAGACTGCATTCCTGCAAATAATGAATGACGGCTCAGAAATGCACAACACCGGCCTTTTCCTAGCAGGAACCTCCTCAGACGTTCCCTTTATTGCAAATCCATAGCATGCAATGCTGCATGTTTGCTTGGAAGGCTTGGCACTGTGACTTGTAATGATGTCTTTGCGGCCGGCGTGCTCTGTCTATGAGACGCTGAGGGCCCAGCGCCCTTGGCTGTCAACCCCCAGCCAGGGCCTCCTGCCCCCAGCCAGGGCCTCCTGCCCCCAGCCAGGGCCTCCTGCCCCCAGCCACGGCCTCCTGCCCCCCGCCACAGCCTCCTGCCCCCAGCCATGGCCTCCTGCCCCCAGCCACGGCCTCCTGCCCCCAGCCACGGCCTCCTGTCCTCAGCCACGGCCTCCTGCCCCCAGCCACGGCCTCCTGTCCCCAGCCACGGCCTCCTGCCCCCAGCCACGGCCTCCTGCCCCCAGCCACGGCCACGGCCTCCAGCTCTCAGCTTAGCTCACTCCCAGTGTCTCCAGACCCACAAGGAACCCCGGAAGTTGCTGCTAATAGCCTGGCACTGTCTTTGCCTGAGAGCTGACTGGGCCAAAGGAGGTAGGGAACTTGAATTCTTCCTGGAGAAATGTGAACGCTCATTTCTTAGTTTCTCTGCACCAATCTACACGCAAAGCTCAGACTCAGGGGAAGAGGCTGCACCTGTGTGCAGCAAACAGCACCCTTTCTGTATCTCAGCCTAGTTCTCAGGAAGAAAACCTGGACAAGAAAATGTTCTTGCTACTTACCAGTCAAGGCTGCTCAGATCCAAACTGAGCCCTCCCCCCTGCCCCCAAATTCCCCACCCCCTGCCCTGCTGACCCCTGTCATACACATCTTGAGAAAACATGACAAAGAGGTTTGGGGGCACAGCATCTGCAAAGCCAAGCAATCATCTGGGGGTACACCAGTGGCTCACTACTGGCACACTTTGCACCCCGGACTTCAGAGACAGGCACTATAGCTACATGACAATCTCTTAAGCTGTAAAAAGACAAGCCTTTGTCTAATGAAATGACTAGTGGAGGATAAACATGGGACCTTGAAACTGAGCACTAGTTGGAAATTCCAGATTCACAATCGCTTTGCATCCGGTCACAGAGAAGAAATGGCAGACACTCCTGGATATCTCATCACGTCTTTTTCTCAGCCCTCCACTGGTCCTCCGTCCTGCACAGGGAAGGATTTGATTAAGCACAAAAGCTTTGGGGCTCTGAGAAACCCGCGAGTCCAGTAATGTACCCCCAACTTGGAGCCCGGTGTCCTTAGTAACTCTCCTATGGTCATTGTGAAGATGGACAAGACCACATGCACCTAGAAGAAGCTAGAATGGCAGCTGCCAGACTGAGTGAGGCATTGTCAGGGGCTCACCTTCCACGGTGACACGGGATCACTACACCTCCTTTCCTCACTCACCTGTTTATCTACACATGGTCCAGGAACTGCAAATGCACATATTCATCCCAGAAAATCTAAACAGAGTATTTAAGCTAGAGATGTGACATAGCATAGATGTTCTTAAGCAGGTGCGTGGTTCATTAAGCTGTGGTACAGCTGTATTCTAGGAGTGGCATACCTGCGCAGAGTGATTAAGCCACTTGCAGAAAGATGGTGTGTAACAACCGAAATGTTGGCGCAGCATGGTGAGTGACAACGCTGTAGGGAGGCTGGACAGATGACTGATTTCCGGGAGCTGAAGAGGGAATTGGAGCAGGAAGGAAGCGGGAGTCGCCCGTGCAGGGGACAGCCGGGCACTCTGGGGCCACGGCGTGCTTCCCCTCCCCCACCCCATCACGGGCGGGCAGCAACCAGGTGTACAGCAGGAGTGTGCGTGGTCGATTTTCAGGGTATTTCTAGTATGGAAAACTGGTATAGAGGTAGAGAGAATTCCGATGCCTCATTTCTTAACAATCACGTGTAATGTCATTTGGATATGAAGTGTTGAAGACTTGATCCCTAGCTGTGGATCTGGTCATGGGGAGAGGAATGGATTGGGAGGGCTCTGCCTAGCCCTGTGAATTAGTCCACTGATGAGACTGAGGCCGTAGAAAGGTTCCAGCTTGAGGAAGAACATTACAAGAATTCTGTCTTTGGGGGGGCTGAACCTCGTCCTGACCCCTATCCTCCAGGGGGCTCTCTCTCTGTCTCTGTCTCCTCTCTGTCTCTATCTCTGTCTCTCTCCTCTTTCTCTCCTCTCTCTCTCTCTGTCTCTGTCTCTCTCTCCTCTCTGTCTCTTTTCTCTATCTCTGTCTCTGTCTCTCTCTCCTCTCTGTCTCTCCCCTCTCTGTCTCTCCTCTCTGTCTCTGTCTCTGTCTCTGTCTCTCTCTCCTCTCTATCTCTCCTCTCTGTCTCTGTCTCTGTCTCTCTCCTCTTTCTCTCTTCTCTCTCTATCTCTGTCTCTGTCTCTGTCTCTGTCTCTGTCTCTCTCTCTGTCTCCTCTGTCTGCTCTGTCTCTTCCCCCCCCCCACACACACTGTATTTCCCTCTGTGCATCTCCTCTGCATTGGAACCTCTACATACTCAGATTCACTGTGCTCCTCTCGTACTTTTCCAGAGCGTGCGCAGCGCCAGCGCTTGGCACAGTCTGTGTCTTCTCCGTGCAGTGCCTGCTCTCACCTTGTGCTCGGTCTCCATGCTGCATAGCCTGGCAGGCTGCCCCTCTCTCCTAGAAAGTGCTATTTTGTGGTTCTCATGCTGACATCTCTGTACAATTCTATGAATTTGTCTGAAGAAAGAAGTTGTTTCTCTTTTTCTTTCCAATGCCTGTAAGTATCTGATGGATGATCAGTTATCATAAGGGGAATTTGTTTGTTAGATTTCAAAAAAAGTAATTTGACATTTACGTACCTTTATACAGCATAGGCATGAAACCCAGGTGCTCTGTAATTTTGTTTGCATTTAGCTGACATCTCCCTGACTCTTTGAAATTACGTGTCTTAGGATGTGAGCAACAGCCCTGCGCACACCGAGTGTGGAGAACTTGCAGGCCAGCCCCAGAACCATGTCACCTGCTGCCCATGGGGTGCACGCAGGCCTCCCCCCGCAGCGTGCAGTCTCTGTTTGGGGTCCTGTCCAGCACAGGAAAACCAGGTGGGTGGGCTAATTAGCCTCCACTCCAGCTTATCTTCTAATTTAGTCAGTTTGTCTGAAAATCAACAAATCACAGGCTGTAACAAATGAGCAATGGACAGGAACAGCGACTCCCACTTGTAATTCCAGCCTCCAGCCACCAGAGGGGAGAAATTCGGAGGGATGCTGCTCAGGATCAACATGAACAAAAATGGAAACATCTGCTCTTTGCCATGTGCCTATCATCCCAGCTAAACAGGAGTCACCAACAGAAGGACTGTGTTCAAATCAGCCTGCACAAAATGGGAGAGCAAATTCAAAGCGTTTGGTGTGGTGGCTCAGTGGTAGAGTGAGCGCCACGCAAACCCAGTTTCCTGAGATCAGTTCCCGGCATCATCCACACAATGCAGTACAGAACAAACCCAATAGAACAGAAAAGACTATACAACAAGTTCTTTGTGGATTTAAGTAATTCCTCCGTGAGGAGCAGGGAGGCAGACACCACAGGGGCACTCCGTGCTCTGTGATTAGTGTGACATTTTGGTGCTGGTGTTTTGATGCTGACACACAAATCAGTAGGGAATTATGGCCAGAAGATGATAAATACAAAGGTCACACATTTTCCCCGTTTCTATCACTTTCTCTTCTACATTCTTTTCGTAAATACACTAGAGGGACACTTGACAGGGGCCTTGAATGCAACCATTTATTTATTTCAGAGGATATCCCCATGAGTTGCTTTTCAACACGCTGCTCTTATTTCTGAAGGACTTAGAAAATATATTAAAGCATCTTAGAGGAGCCTTGGAGTTCATCTGGCCAAAGTTCTGTCTCTGTAAAATCCCTAGAAATGACGGTGCCTGTTAAAGACAATTATTATGACATAAGGCTCTTGTTCTCTAAAACCTCGCTGGCAAAGTACAGAGACATACATGAATGTGTGCCTTTTCCAGAAGGCCGCATCTGCCTTTGTGTAATTTACATTGCAAGCTGACTGTGTGTTATGCACTTAGATACTAACTGTACAGTTGTTAAAAATAAAAGTTAACGCCAAGGACACAAAGAACAAAGGGTGAACAATACAACAGCCATGCTCACAAAATACTATGTTGAAAATGAACTTTATAACCTGGGGAAGGGGGAGGGAAAGTGGGAGAAAAATGAGGGAGGGGGTAACAATGTTCAAAAGAAATGTACTCATTACCTTACGTATGTAACTGACCCCTCTGTACATCACTTTTACAATAAAATTAAATTTAAAAAAAGAAACCACTGAGTATGGCAAATGTTTTTCTACCTTGATTTATCTGTCATTCATTTAGTTAAAACAAACACCAGAGACACTTCCCATGAGGCACATTTTTTTTGTGAAATAACACAAAGGAATAAAAAGTAAATCATATTGAACATAAACCACAGGCTAGGGGCTTGTACATGTACTATTTCATCATGCATAAACAATTCATGTAAGTTAAAGGAATTTAAGTTTCTTTCTGTAATGTTTAACTTTAGTCTATATATTTTATACTCCACATTAAGTACTCAAACAAATGTTTTCCAATCCCAGTTTGCTTGTTATGGAAAGTAATAGCAGGTTTTAAATATTTAAAAAAGTATGCGTTAGCGTTACTTACCTCACTGTGATTCACCTAACACCCATTTACAGTTGTTAAAAGAGAAAAAAGGTGGAAAAAGATTAAAAGAAGTGAAGAAGAGTTGCCTGTCTCCTAAAAATGTTCCTTTTTTTTCACTGCAGCTCATTCCCAGAAATCTGTGCCAATCGATTGTGCGTGCTTTTCACTCATCATTTGCATCATTTACCAGAGAAATCTGTGTGAGTGAAGAGGTCAGTTCTTTTTTTGTATGTTTTTTATTGTAAAAAATGTAGTACAGAGGGGTTACAGTTATATGAGCAAGGTAATGAGTACATTTCCTATTGAGCATTGTTGCCTCCTCCTTTGTTTTCCCCCTACCATCCCTTCCCACCTCCACAACTACCGACCCTCCACCCCTGCCAAAGTTGTAAAGTTCATTTTCAACATAGTGTTTTGTACATCTCATTGTTACAGTGGGTCAACCTGTATCCTTATTTAAGCATTTTGCTTTTTCCCTGTCCCTCCCCCAATTAGAGAAGTGTATATACAAGATGCAGGACACTGACAACTACAGTGAAAACAGGGGTTATACCATGGGGGAGGAATGTATAAAGAAACAAAAAAGTTACATGGTACATTATAAATATGGTAGAAACAATAGCAAGAAAAAAAAACGATATTTGTGCCCCTATCTTGGGGTTCATTTTGCTTAACATCATCTTATATGGTCATATGTACATAGCTTTTGGCCTTTTCTGCTTGTCTTACACATGTACTAGTTATTGCACATAAGGGAAACCATGGGACCTATGTTTCTTTGTGCCTGGCACACTTAATATAATTTTTTCCAAGTCTTTCCATTTCCTAACAAATGGGGCAATGTTATTCTTTCTGATGCAGGTATATATACCACATTTTCTTGAGCCATTCATCTATGGAGGGGCATCTGGGTTGGTTCCATATCTTAGCTATGGTAAATAATGCTGCAATAACCATAGTTGTGCTGGTAGCTTTAGTGTGGTCTTGTTTGTGATCATTTGGGTAAATGCCCAAAAGTGGGATTGCCGGGTCATAGGGGAGTTCTATGTGAAGTCTTTTGAGGAACCTCCATACTGCTTTCCAGAGTGGCTGAACAAGTGTACACTCCCACTAGCAATGCAGGAGGGTTCCAAGAAGAGGTCAGTTCTGACTCACCTGCTGCTCCCAAACAGTGAGGAGCTGCCTGGCACACTCTAGTAATGAAGCCGCACGGAGGCCACCAGCCAGTGTGAGGCCCCCGCTCTTCCTGGAGTCACCATTCTGACCACCTGGGCATGAGCGGTGCTGCTGTCTGGTGAACAGAACTGCAGCTGTGATCCCCTTTCCATCCAGCTGGCATTCCCAAACAGTTTCCATGTGCTGCTTGTTTTATTCATTGTCAAGGACCCAAGTTTGATTAAGGAAAACCTAAGGGCTAGGATCCAAGATTGCATAATAGTATTGTGAAGGAGAGGTAAGGGTCTGGAAGAAGTCGCTCCTTTAATGATTGCTATGATGGAGGCCGGCCTGTGATAATTGCTATGATGGGGTACATCCTGTAATAATTGTTACGAAGGAGGTGGGTCTTTCAATCATTGCTATGATCCTATAATAATTGCTATGATGGAATATAATAGTTGCTGTGATGGAGGGAGGTCCTATAATAGTTACTATGATGGAGGTCTCTATAACCAGTGGTGCAATTACCTGCCTCCTGGCATTGGGGCACCATCTTGCCTATTTGATATAACACCATTCAAGTTGCCATTACCCGGGCTATCACCACTACAATCGCTGGGAGAGCTTCAGAAAATCCTGATATCTAGGTGCATAGCTGGGGATGGGCTTTTGGTCAGGCGGTGTTCGAGCATGGGCAGGCAGCTGAGAATCAGCGCCTCACAACCTAGATGGAATTTGATCTCTGCACACCACCTGTGGCGCTGGAGTCTGCTGTAAATCCCCACAGTAATTACTTCTCAGGGACACTGATCGCAGATAGCTTCTCAATATAATTACTAATGGAAAGAGCACGGGGTAAATTAGGTTTACTTTTTAGATTAGATCACTTCTACTGGGGTGAATTTCTCGAGTCTGCATTTTCTCATGTATAAAATGAAGGCATTGTGGGCAATCCCTAAGTGACCCTCTAGCTCACATATTTGGAAGTCAGCATCTTGTCTTCCTTCTAAACGAATTTAAAGCCTCCTGGAGAGCAGGACTCAGCCACAACAAAATGTGCCTGGGGTCCTAGTGCCATCGATCACCCCATCCTCCTCAAGGAAGCACCCCAAGAACTGGGAGGCTTGGGTGGCAGCACCCCTGTGCTCCTGGCTGCAGCCCAGGGGGTGGGGGTGGTGGCTGCTCACTGAGCTAGCCAGGCACGGCTCTATTCACATACCACACACCCCTGCTGTCTGATGTCGAACCCAGGGCTCAGGATTTTCTCCAATGAGATTTTTTTTCTTTGTTGTTATCCTTGAAGACCATTTCTAGGAGATTTGGGGAAGGGGACCTAGAATTATTATTATTATTATTACTATGGTCAGTTGTAGGGCTTGAACTCTGGGCTTGGGCACTGTTTCTGAGCTCTTCAGTTCAAACCAGGTGCTCTACCATTGGACCCACAGCTTCACTCCTGGTTTTTTGGTGGTTTATTAGAGATAAGAGTCTCATACACTTTCCTTTCTGGGCTGGCTTTGAACCACAATCCTCAGATCTCAGCCTCCTGAGTAGCTAGGATTACAGGCATGAGCCACTGGAACCAGGCTTAGAATTACTTTGTAAATACATAGGCAAGCACTCAGGGTGGTACAACCAGGAAATGGGTGCTCAAAATGGAGGTGGAGTCAAGGGGTAGGATAGAAACAGACAAAAAGAGGAAGGGGGAAAATATAGTCACAAAAGTCAGTGCATGTCCTACAAAATTAAGAAATGGGGGTGGGATTGGGAGAGATGGGGAGACGTATGGAGAAGACGGCATTGATCACCATACATTGTATTTATAAACTGCTTTGGTGAATGGCAAAAAAACACAACAACCATACTTACGTTAGTCCTTATGTGAACTGCAAATTCTTCACGCTGGAAAGGACTGGAGTGGACAAATGGTTTCAATACTAAATCAATGTTCATCACTGGTAATAATTATTTTTTATTTTTTATTTTTTGGGTCCGGTCATGGGGCCTGAACTCTGGGCCTGGGTGCTGTCCCTCAGCTCTTCAGCTCAAGGCTAGCGCTCTACCACTTGAGCCATAATGGCCACTTCCGGTTTTTTTCTTTTGCTTATGTGGTGATGGGGAATTGAACCCAGGGCCTCAGGTATGCAAGGCAAGCACTCTACCACTGAGCCACCTTCCCAGCCCCTGGTAATAATTTTTTTAAAGACATTTTTGTCAGCTTTCTTAGGAAGTGGGAAAGGAGCTCATCTTACTGCTAGCTCCATGTTGATATCTTGGCAACTGTTATGGAAGGACCCACACTACACCTCGCTCTCGCTGCTCTCGCAGGTTCTGGGAAAGCTGGGAAGCATGCATGTTTGCATGTAGGAGGAGGCGTGCTGGAATGCTGCCCGCCATCACCTGATGGTGTAAGCATGTGACGCAAGCACAGCTGGCCTTCACACAGAGACAAACAGCATTTGGTGAGTGCCTTGTCTCTCAGACTCCTGACGGCTCTTGGGTTAGGCCATTTTGGTTTACTACCGCTTCGTAGATGATGATTTTCACCTTGGCACGACCTCAGGCTGCCCTGTTTACAACAGCAGAGGAAATGGTGAAGTGGAGGATGGCACTGAAACAGTTGATAGTGGCCCAAAAGGACCTCCCTTTTCACCTACCATACATATATTTCTTTAAAAAACCTCAAACTCCATACACCTGTGATTTAAAATGTATACAGTTTCCACCTCTCATTTAATTACAACACTGGAGTGTTCTTTTAAAACATAGGCTTGGAAATTAGAGGTGGAAAATTGGGGACATAAAATATAATCCAAGTCTATCTCCCTGTGTGTATATATAGCTGCCCTCAGTTAGGACATACATTCCATGTGTTCAAAGCAAGGTTCATTAGGCCCGTGAAAAGCCTCATTTAAAGCTTAAAAATACTTTTACATAGATCTGTGTGGCTTCTATTTGCCAGTCTAAGTTGAAACATTTTTTATCCAATATGAGAGATTGTTAACAGTACCCATAAATTACCCTCTGAAGGCAAAAGCATCATTAACCATATTAATCAGGTAAGGATTAAATCCCATACTGCTATTTATAGCAAGCTTTTGCTGTGCATAATCCAAAATCGAACTGACATACACTTTGACCTTTTTCCTGAGATAATTTATAGAAATGCAGCCTTTTTATGACTTCTGTGCCTTTTATTCTTTATTTCCTATTGATTACCAGTCAGCCTGGTTTTCTTGGGACATTCAGTTAGTGGTGATTCAGAGTCAAGTCAGTCGCAACTATATTTAGCTAATGTAAAGAAAATGTAATAGATTGTGCTCCAGTACTAGCAAGAAAGCCGCAGCTAGCCTTGGCTCATTATACTTGCTTACAATATATCATGGCCTGATAATAAAAGGCATTAACTAATGTCCACTCAGCTGTAATTTCTGCCTAGAAGAATGTATCTCAGGAAAAGAGAGAAGAGATTTCTCTATTCAGGTCATGTCCCAGAGACCAGTGCTGCTTTAAACAAAGTAATATCAGCCATGCCTACTTATTTACCAAAAAAATACTAACAACATGAATTAGATGTGAAGGATACGTTATTCATTTTTATTCATCTTGTTTTACTGTGTCAAAGAGCTTGGATATTTAAAATTAACACTGGGTGGACAGCATTAGAAGATTTAAGTGTACGGAAAGAATCTAACTATATCAGCATTCATGGTAAGATGTGGGAGCATGAGGCGCTCTAGTTTTCACGAGAGTTCTGGGGGGCCACTGTGTTGGCGTCCTGCTGACCTTTCTTTTATGTGAATGAGCTGATACTATTAATTGGACAAATACAAACAAACACAATGGTGCTCATTGTTCTGGCAAGAGGAAAAGGGTTTCTGTCATGCAAGAAGGCCATAGTGATCTGAGTCTCATATTTGGGGTTGCTATGCAGAGTCTCACGGATTGGGTGACTTATGAACAATGCAACTTGACTGCTCACAGCTTTGGAGAAACGGAAGAGCAAGATCAAAGTGCTGGCAGAGTTGCTGTCCTGTGAGCCTCTGCCTCCACAGTCTTAGGTATTGCCGTCTTGCCATGTCTTCATGTGTCGGAGAAAATTGCTGAATCTTTCATACAGGCCTGTATATGTGTGTGTGTGTGTGTGCGTGTGTGTGTGTGTGTGTGTGTGTGTGTTGTGTGTGCGCGCGCGCACGTGTGCACATGTGCACAGGCAAGCACCTATCCAAACATGCTGGCTATTCTTCAGATAGAGCTGTAACATCTATGGAAGCATTAAAAGTAATGTAAATACATTAAAAACAACAGCAAGAAAGATAAAACCTCTTGTGTCCACATCTTGGGGTTCATTTCTCTTAACATCATTTTATCTGGTCATCTACATATAGCTTTTGACCTTTTCTGCTTGTCCTAGACATATACTAGTTATTGCAGATAAGAGAAACCATGGGAACTATGCTTCTTTGTGCCTGGCTTACTTTATTTAATATAATTTTTTCCAAGACTTTCCATTTCCTAACAAATGGGGCAATGTCATTCTTTCTGATGGAGGCATAGAATTCCATGGTATATACCACATTTTCTTGATCTATTCATCTACTGAGCAGCATCTGGATTGGTTCCATATCTTAGCTATGATGAATAATTGTGCTGGTACCTTTAGTATAACCTTGTTTGTGATCGTTAGAGTAAATACCCGGAAGTGGGATTTCTGGATCATGGGGAACTACCATGTGAATTTTTTGATTCTTTTGTATGTTCTTTCCCAATGGTATAACCCCTGTTGTTACTGTATTTGATTCTGGTGCCTTGCATCTTGTATATACATTTTTCTAATTTGGGGAGGGGAAGGGAAATAACAAAATGCTGAAATAAGGACACAGATTGAACCATTGCAACAATGAGATATACAAGACACTATGTTGAAAACGAACTTTACAACTTCAGTGGGGCAGAACAGGGAGGGAAGAGTTGGGGAGGTGGGGAGGAAAGGGATGGTAGGAGAAAAACAAAGGAGGGAGTAACAATGCTCGACAGGAAATGGACTCATTACCTTGCTCATGTAACTGTAACCCCTCTGTAAAATAAAAAATATGTTCAAAAAAATAAAAGTAATGCAAGTGGTGACAGAAAAGTTCTAGAAAAGTGGTTGGTCCTGAGCAACAGACTTATGAGTTACCATTTCTCTTTGTCTTGTATGTCTTAGCGTAGGAGGCTTTTGCTCTAGTGACTAGAAGGTGAAGCATGTGTGTGAATGCAGAGATCTGCTTCAGGTGAGGGCAACAGAGTACCAGCCTGGGCTTTAAATGGACCGTGGTTTGACACAACCTTGTGTATAGCTGTGGACCATCAGAGTACAATGCATTGTAACTCAAGGAAAGCAATGGTAAGAGCACGGTAGACAGCACTGTCTCACAAGAGCGTGGTGACAGCAGTGTGTCACAAGAGCATGGTGCACAGCTGTGTGTCACAAGAGCGTGGTGCACAGCTGTGTGTCACAAGAGTGTGGTACACAGCAGTGTCTCACAACAACGTGGTGCACAGCAGTGTGTCACAAAAGCTTGGTGCACAGCAGTGTTTTACAGACAGTGGATGTGGAGGGGTGACCTCTGCAAACATCCTGTAGAAGGAACACCAGCACAAATGCTCCCAGGTCAGACCCAAGTACATGTGTGAGCAGTGAGTCACCGGTGCAGAAAAGATGAAATCTTGTTTCAGAGTAGAGGTGTGAGTTTCCTGCCTTTTTGCAGAAGAATGGATATCTGGTCTCGTCGCTTTTAAATGAGATTTGCAAAGCATAAAAAGGAGAGGGGCTGGTTTATCCATGCAGAAGCAGTGGCCAAGTACAGGGAGAATGCGGGTGGACCTGCACCTGCAGCCTTTCTGAGTGGCTGAGGCACAGGCTTAAGTAGGAATGAAACAAAACCAGAGATTTAGATCTAAATTCAGAGTCTTTCCTGCTCAAATCTGTACATCAGCAGGATGAAGTCTGTGGTGAGACAGGCTGTTTTGTGAGAAAGCAGAGGTGTGGACTTCCATCAGAAGGGTAAGCGGCCTGCAGCCCTCCGGCGGGCTCGTCCTCGCTCTGCAGGGTGAGCCTGGCCGCTGGAGCAGGACCCCATCTCACAGAGAGAACCGCCCAATCAATCCCCGAGCAGGTGCACGGCGTCTCAAGCCCCCTCTTCTGTAACAGCCACAGGCCTCCTGAGTTGGCTCTGTTCGTGGCGATAATTCTCCGTTGCGAGAAAGGCAGGTTGACAGTCGCCGTCCAGCAGCAGCAGAACCTCACAGGGTGCCCACCTGGCGGCTGAATCTCTTCGTCTCTGCGGCATGAGGGGAGCAGTGGCCGAGGGGCAGGGCGGGGCCTGAGCAAGCACCATCAAGGCCACTGAGAAATCCCTCGTCTGTCTCCTGTCCCAGCCCAGATGCTTCTGTGTATACGATTAGGAAGGAAAGAAATGAAGCAAGTTTTCATTTCCAAAGAAATCAAATGACCTTAAACAAATGACCACAGCATGGGGTTCAAACGCTTCACACTTACTTTAAGAACTATGGGGAGACAAAGGCTCTGGTGTTTTTCAAACCCAGGTATGCACACGGGGACATGAGAAATCGTTCCTCCTTTTCATACCACACTTGTGCTCTGCAGACTCCATAGGGAATATTTGCCTGCTTCAATCTAAGGCTAAAGAAATAGACTCACAAGTACAAGGCTTCAGATTGTGTACTTTAGAGAGCTTTGACCCCAGTAAGGTCAGTGTTGTAATCTTGCTGCCTGCCATCTTTCTCTCAAGGACAGGTAAAGGAGCTGCCACAAGCCAGCCCCATGCAGTCCCAAGGGGGCAGATGGCCGCACAGGGCTGCTGTGTACCAGCTGTGGACACTCACACGGGCAGAGGTTCGGCACTGAGCAGCAGCTCCAGCGTGGGGAATGAAAGGCCAGCTTCACTGCTGCACACAAAACAAAATCGCAATCATATGTGGTCAGCACTACAGGAAGGACCAGGTAAAAGGCGTGCATGCACGTGTATACACACACACACACACACACACACACACACACACACACACACACACACAACTTGCTTCCCTTGCTCAGCCAGTGTCAGCAATTCTGGGAACCTAGGCTCATTCTTTAGAAGGCTCACTTTAGGCTCACTTCTTTAAAAGCCCTAACAACCAGCTTGTCTGCAAGTAGGTATTTGCTAGAAATTCATGCAGTCATCAAGGAATAGCAAAATAAATACTACGAGTTACTATTTGTTTGGCGCAGTATTTCCAACAGTTTCTATTTTATTTGCCTTGTTAACCTATAAGACCACAGTGCATTTGTTATTTTTTAAGAAAAGATTGTGAGTTGAGAATTTAACGGACTGTAATACATTTTACCAACTTCCAGTAGAACTACATGCTACAAAACAATAGCACAAGGCGGTGGGAAGGTGTGGTAAGGCTGACTCAGGACACACTGGGCCTGCAGGGCTCACATGCACAGAGAATTGCCCTTTCTTTGTGGCTTGGAGACTTGAGCTCACATCTCCATCGTGGTCTGTAACGTGGAGAGCTGTTCTTCTGTACCTGACACCAGGATGCTTTCTGCTCATCTCACTGTGGCCAGAATTAGGAGGTGACTGTCTTCAATAACAGAGACACCAGCACAGTTGAACTTAAAATAGCAACAGCCAACATAACAAAGTCCCTTTGAGGCACAAAACGAAGAGGAAATTAAATTTGCATGAGGCAGGCAATCTACAGAAGCGATTGCATCTAGCCTTCTGAGGGAGACTGTGCAGTAAGAATTATTCTACTTTTTTGGGGGAGGGAGAGTTTTAGCAAGGGTGTATTTCAGTATAACAAATGAAAGGAGGGAGGAAAAGAAATATTTCCTGCTCCCCAGGCAGGAAATGGGAGTTGAAGACTTCCGTTCAGCTTCTTCAATGTAAGGAGACGGAGTTGGAGCACTGAGGTGACATGGGACGGAGGACTTGATAGCAAGAAAAAAGCTTGTGGGGTGAGGGAGTTGAAGGCCCTGCCACACACTCGTCCCCACAGCCAGGGTGGACTGAGAATATCCCTTATATGAGTGTGAATTGCTAGGAAAAGCCAGGGGATACTTCCAGACTTTCCAAGCAGGTGAGCTTGAATCGTGGCTCTTTTACTGGTGAACTAGATTTCTTCATTTCACCACTGCTGCATTCTGTAAGCTAGCCATTAAGAGAATAGCACCCACTATATAGGATGTTTGGTGCACGGTCGCTACTTTCCTGCTGTCTGGAACAAAGGAAATTCTCAATAAACAGCACCTTGCATACAGCATTACCATCAGAGGAGGGGCTGCTTTTAACCTCTAAATTCCCAATTGAGTCTACATCTTGACACATTATTGATAGACTTTGATGCAGCTCCTTGCAAGAAAGTCAAGCTGGGCCTTATGGAAAAATATCCCACAAGCATACATGTCATAAAACCTTTGCAAATCAATTTTGTCACAGAACATGGTGGCTGCAAAGGAAATGGAGGTTTCCTCTTGTTCCCTGCTGTGAGTCTTACTTAACACGCATTTCTATGAGGGTATTTTATTGCTGGTGGTCCTGGGAAGCAACTCGGGCGGCGACCATACCGTTCAGCCCCATCAGATGTCCTCACAGGGCCAGGGTCTGGCTCCCAGGGTTGCTTGTTTACCAGCTCTCTTTAGTCAGGCTGACATCTTCTTTCTGCAACCAGCCAGGCCAAGCTTACAATCTTCTAAGAGCTCCACCCTGATGGGCTGAGGATCTACATGCAAGAATCCCACTTCTTTAACATGAGCAAAGACAGTAGAAGATGATGTTCAGTGCAACTGCAGAAAATATGGGCACGGTGGTGGGAGACTAAAGATCAGGCAGTCCATTACTAGAAACTAGGTAGTGTTCCTACAGAGAGCTGGGCACACAGAGAAGCACTTGACCCATTTGCACAGGGGTTGGTTTCTTGCAGGTCAACCAGGCTCACAACCCAATGAACGACTTGAAGCCTGGCTTGACTTGAACCGTGCTGGCTCCACGGTACCCTCCCCCAAGTACTTGCTATTTCGACTCTGCCAGGTGGACCACCGCTGTCCATTCACCACTGCCTGCTTTACCATCCACCTTAGTGGGTGTCCAGCCCCTTCCATTAGTGCTCACCCCAGCCTGGTGAACGCCGTGCCCCATCCTGCCCTCACCTGACCCCTGCTGTCCTTCTCCCTGGCACATGCACCCTGCACAACCAAGCGCCAGTTTGTTTTCAGGCAAAAGAGATTTTGCCCCTCTGGACAAAATCAGTTGTACCATCTATGTTATGTGAACACCCCATAAATTGTATACTTACCTCAATCACCTTTTATTACCTTACATTGACATCTATTTGTTTAGACACTGAGTAAACTTTAAACCAAGTAATAAAAAGTGGTGGTGTCATCAGAAGCCTCACCTGGAGGATCGCTAGCACCATGAGGCCCAGCTTACCCCCAGTGACAAGTTCCCTGCATTTAGGTAGCCACTCATCAAACTGAAGGGTGGGGTAAGCATCTATTATAAACGCACATTACTGAGATTACTCAACCCTGGAGGCAGAATAATAGATAAACTATTTTAATGTATTCAGAAACTTAATGTAGAAAACATTTCCATTTTGTTGTTGGTGGTGGTGGTTATGAGGCTTGAACTCGGGGCCTGCATGCTGTCCCTCAGCTCTTCAGCTCAAGACGAGTGGCTACCACTTGAGCCACAGCCCACTTCTGGTTTTCTGTTGTTTCATTGGAGATAAGAGTCTGGCAGACTTTCCTGCCCTGGCTGGCTTTGAACCGCGATCCTCAGACCTCAGCCTCCTGAGTAGCTAGGATGACAGGCATGAGCCGCCGTGCCCGGTTCATTTCTTTATTTTTTTGAGGAGAGCAATCCTTTTCATAGTGTAAGCTGACGAGTCTTCTGTGGTAATGAGCCTGGGAGTCAGCCTCGGCTGGCGGTCTGGTTTTTCTGGTGCAAAGGCCCTGGGAGGCTTCCTGCCCTGAGATATGACCACACCTTGCTGGGTGCGGAGAAACCCAAGTGCAGTGTGCACTGCACAGCCAGGGCCGTGCATGCCCACCTGGTGCAAGGGCAGCCCCGGCCTTGCGTACCCACTGCGCACCAGGGCAGCAAGGCAGCTGGGACCGTGCGCACCCACCGCGCTCCAGGGCACCCACCGCGTGCCAGGGCAGCCGGGACTGTGCGCACCCACTGTGCAGCCGGGCAGCCAGGGCCGTGTGCCCACTGCGCACCAGGGCAGCCGGGCAGTCAGGGCCTTGCGTGCCCACCGTGCAGCCGGGCAGCCGGGTAGCCAGGGCCATCGGCACCCACCGCATGCCAGGGCAGCCGGGGCCGTCTGCACCCACCGCGTGCCAGGGCAGCAGAGGCCGTGCGCGCCCACCACGCAGCCGGGCGGCCAGGCAGCCGGGACCATGCGCGCCCACTGTGTGCCAGGACAGCCGGGGCCGTGCGCGCCCACCGCGTGCCAGGGCAGCAAGGCCGTGCGCGCCCGGCCGTGCGCGGGACCATGCGCGCCCACTGTGTGCCAGGACAGCCGGGGCCGTCCGCACCCACCGCGTGCCAGGGCAGCAGAGGCCGTCCGCACCCACCGCGTGCCAGGGCAGCAGAGGCCGTCCGCACCCACCGCGTGCCAGGGCAGCCGGGGCCGTCCACACCCACCGCGTGCCAGGGCAGCAGAGGCCGTGCGCGCCCACCATGCAGCCAGGCAGCCAGGCAGCCGGGGCCGTGCGCGCCCACCGTGTAGCCGGGCAGACGCAGAATCCCCAGCCAGCCCCTTAGCGCATGAAGGAGCCGCGGGGCCAGGGAGGCCTGGCCTTGAGCTCAGCGAGGCCGCGTCCTCACCCTCTCATCCGTGAGCACCGCAGTCCTCGGTGCAGAGGAGCCAGGACACTGCCGAGGCCTGGAGAGGGAGGGCAAAGCTCGTGGTCTGCCACACTGCTTCCCACGCCGCTTCCCACCGACCTCCACTTCCGCCGCCTCTGCAGCCAGAGAACATCAGGTCCGCTGGAAAGTCCGCCCCGGTGGTGTGGGCGTGGTCTTGCACCTGCGCCATCCTATGGAAAGTCCGCCCCGGTGGTGTGGGCGTGGCCTCGCAGCTGCGCCATCTTATGGAAAATCGGCCCCGGTGGTGGTGGTGTGGGCGTGGTCTGGCACCTGCGCCATCCTAGGGAAAGTCCGCCCCGGTGGTGTGGGCGTGGTCTTGAACCTGCGCCATCCTATGGAAAGTCCGCCCCGGTGGTGTGGGCGTGGCCTCGCATCTGCATCCCTCTGCAGTCCACCTGCAAGCCCACGTCTGTGCACGTGGCCGCACAGAGTGAAGTCCAATGAAAGACAAGCACTGCTTGCGTATTCAGAGAACGACGTGGATGAAACCTTCGTCTGGCCGGTCCTCAGTCCTAAGGTTGTGTGACAGCAGATGGGTGTGCCTCACATCCTGCGGTGAGGTGGAGATTGTTTAGCCCAGTGGTGCTCACGCTGGGGAGTGCACCAGAACCGAGGTGCGGGGCCGTCCAAGCCCCGCCCGATCTCCCCGGGCCCAGAGCATCACAGGGGCGATCAGAACCATCGGGCAGGACTGTCCAAGCCCAGCCCGACCTCCCCCGGCCCAGAGCATCGCCGGGGTGATCAGAACCACTGTGCGGGACCGCCCAAGCCCAGCCCGTTCCGGGGCCCAGAGCACGGCAGGGGCAATCAGAACCACTGTGCAGGACCGTCCAAGCCCAGCCCGACTTCCCTGGGCCCAGAGCACGGCAGGGGCTATTAGAAATGTGTCAGCGCCAGTGATTCAGAGAAAGCGCTTAGAAAGCCGGGGATGGGGAAGGGCTTGTGCTGTACCATAATCTGCCTTCTCATCAGAAAAAGCAGATGGCAACAACTAATGGTCTGTATTTCAATTTTCCATGTACTCTTCCACAACGCTTGGATTTCTGGTGAGAGCTTGAATGTTTGGGGAACCTGCTCCTCAGCACCTGTTATTCATTTCTTCTTGGTAAAGAGGAGGTGCATGCAGAACGAATACCCTGGGTATGCTACGCTGCTTTGTTGGGTTGGCTGTAGACTGTTGACACGTTCTTCCTGAAAGCCCTTCAAGTCCTGTGATAGTTTTACATGAAAATTTGACCATGAATTCTGTCTTTCAGCACCTATGAACTACTTGGCAGAATTTACTTTTAAAAACGTAAAGTCAGGTGCCTGTGGATCCTTCCTTTAATCCTGAGGATTGTGGTTTGAAGTCAGCTCAGGCAGGGAGTCTGTGAGACTCTAATTGAATACCAAAAAGCAGGAGTGGAGCTGTGTCAGCACAAACGCTCAGGGATAGCACCCAAGCCCTAAGTTTAAACTCTAGGACTGGTGTACACACACGTGTGAACACACAGGCACACTCACATAGAAATCACCAGTGGCTTTAATATTTTAGTACCAATATTATGGTAGGCAGGAAATTTGAAGAAAGCATCTGTTCCAGCCGGATTCACTTACACCTTTCTTTTTTAATTTTCTATGGGAATTTCCCCTTCAGCGACTTATTAATTTATTCCTTTGGAGGTTCATTTTGGATCTTGAATTCATTTCTTATACTACCTTGTGAATGCCATTTAAAATTATTTGTCTTAGTACAATAGTACTGATAACAGAGTATTTTATTCTTGCTCAATTTCAATTAGTGGAACAGTTCAGCGATCATTTATGTTTGATTCAGTGTGATTTGGGGGAAACATGAGACTTGGAGAAAAACTAGCTGCTAAAATAGGTGATGTGTCAGACCCTTAGACAGTATTCATCATCTACAGTTCCCAAAATACCACATGAGAGTTGTCGGGCTTACTCCATTTTAGGGCTGAGGAAACTGAGGCATGGAGAGGGAACGGGAAAATAACCAATTTCACATTACAGGAGGTGGTAACCCAGTAGCTGCACATGTGACGTTCCTGCAGGCTATGTGCCACACGAGAGAGTGCCGGGTCCTCTCTTGATCTTGAAGTTACCTGGCCCACCTCTGTCAGCGAGTAGGAAGAAGCATAGCAAAGAGCCACGCCCCCTAATCTTCAGGGTAATGGTGTGTCTTGGCTTCCAAATCACAACCCTGCCTCGTTTTTCCTGGTGTCTTGGTCATGGCCTGCTCCACGGGTCTCTACACTTACCACACACTGCTTCAAAGGCTTAGGTCAAACAGGACTTTTATTCAATCTTTTTGAACTGGAATTTACTAAGAACATTCACCTCCTATGGATTGTGGTTAAGTGGTGTAATCTTGTACAGAATGGAAAAGTCCAACTCCATGCAGGCACCCAGTTGCAGGAGGGATAAAGGCATTCGTGGGCTGGGAAGGTGGCTCCATGGAAGAGCGCTTGCCTCCCATGCATTTGGCCATGGGTTCTATTTCTCAGCACCACATAAGCAGGAAAAAAAGCTGGAAGTGGCACTGTGGCTCTAGTGGTAGAACACTTGCCTTGATCTGAAGAGCTGAGGGACAGCGCCCAGGCCCAGAGTTCAAGCCCACGACAACAACAACAACAAAGGCATTCCTGTGAGTAGTAATTGTGTGTGCCAGGCATGCCTGCACTGAGGTAGGCAGACACCACGCACAAGCGATGTTCAGAGACCGTGAGATATAAAAAGAAATCACCATTCCAGGCTGGCAGTACCAGGAATGGAGTAACGTGCTTTAATGATTTGTGTTTAAAAGCACTGTCTTCTCACATGCACAAGGTGACTTACTGCTCTGCAGAGAGTAAATATTAAATTTGCAATTCTAATCATTTTTCCCCAAAATTTAAAAACACGACATTGACATTTGATTTATCACCGAGGCACCCATCCCCATGCAAGGGTCACATTCGAGTTCTGTGTTGTGCTGGGGAGGATCCAGGACCCCGAGGGCTAGAGCTGCCTCCAGGATGGCTTCCACTGTGCGTTGTCGGGTGCAGACCGCTAAGAGCTGGGTGCAGAGCACTCACAAGTGCCATGTTGTTGCATTTTAATTAACTAGCATGCAGAGAAATACACAAGCGGCTCAGAAATATTTACCTATCAACTCAGTATCAAAGACCCGCAATTCTGTTGTTGCTCCAGACGGCCTTGGCAAATCTCAAGTTCACTTACAGTCACGTTGTAGACAGTAGAGACCTAAAATCCAAAGGATCAGCAGGATTATATTAATTAAAGGTTTTAAAGTTGAAATTATTTACTATATTCATTATTCTGAAAATGCATATTTTAATATATATATGTATATACATATTTATATATTTATTTACATATAAACATATGAATATATATTTATATATACGTATATACATATATATGTATATTTTAATATATATTTAATTTATAAACAGATATGCAAGCAATGTATCCATTCAGGTGGATACCTGAATGGATAAGTGAAGACTAGAAATGATGGCTTTCTTCAGAATCCAAAGAAAGCCAAGACTAAACAATGTGTCAGAGACATAGAATTAAAAAATGTCAAGATAAAGGCATGGGTTTTGATATTTTTTGTTTTACATGTCTATCAAAATATGTGTTTTGTGAACGTTAAGGCTTAAGCACTCACAAAAACTAATGTTAAAATATTAGCTCATAATAATGTGTATTGATGTGGAAAATAAAAACACATGTGTTATTACATGGTACATGCCAAAGACACATTGGTTTTAACCAGGCAGTTGACAATATTACGAATAGAATAACTGTCTAAAAGGATGAGCAGGATCCACACCTCCAGTGGTCTGAGCTGCATCCCAGGAGAGCTTGGGTTCAGTACTGGTTCTGAGAAAGCCCTGGTGTCCTCATGATGTTGTACTGTATCTGGTAGTAATAGCCCTTAGTCATGATATTGTACTGTATCTGGTAGTAATAGCCCTTAGTCATGATGCTGTACTGTATCTGGTAGTAATAGCCCTTAGTCATGATGCTGTACTGTATCTGGTAGTAATAGCCCCTAGTCATGATATTGTACTGTATCTGGTAGTAATAGCCCTTAGTCATGATATTGTACTGTATCTGTTAGTAATAGCCCTTAGTCATGATGTTGTACTGTATCTGGTAGTAATAGCCCCTAGTCATGATATTGTACTGTATCTGGTAGTAATAGCCCTTAGTCATGATATTGTACTGTATCTGTTAGTAATAGCCCTTAGTCATGATATTGTACTGTATCTGTTAGTAATAGCCCTTAGTCATGATGCTGTACTGTATCTGGTAGTAATAGCCCCTAGTCATGATGTTGTACTGTATCTGGTAGTAATAGCCCTTAGTCATGATGTTGTATTGTATCTGGTAGTAATAGCCCTTAGTCATGATGCTGTACTGTATCTGGTAGTAATAGCCCTTAGTCATGATATTGTACTGTATCTGGTAGTAATAGCCCTTAGTCATGATGTTGTACTGTATCTGGTAGTAATAGCCCTTAGTCATGATGTTGTACTGTATCTGGTAGTAATAGCCCTTAGTCATGATGTTGTACTGTATCTGGTAGTAATAGCCCTTAGTCATGATGTTGTATTATATCTGGTAGTAATAGCCCTTAGTCATGATGTTGTATTGTATCTGGTAGTAATAGCCCTTAGAAATTAACTGCTGAGGGCTGGGAAGGTGGCTCAGTGGTAGAGTGCTTGCCTTGCATGCCTGAGGCCCTGGGTTCGATTCCTCAGCACCACATAAGCAAAAAAAAAAAAAAAAAAAGTCGTAAGTGGCGCTGTGGCTCAACTGGTAGAGAGCTAGCCTTGAGCTGAAGAGCTGAGGGACAGTGCCCAGGCCCAGAGTTCAGGCCCCACGACCGGACACCCCCCCAAAAAAGAAATTAACTGTTGAATAAAATCTAAAGTAATATGCACACCATTGCATGATGAATGAATTTGTGTTTTCTTTTCTTTATTTAGAAATAGAGGCCTGAGGAGAGCAAATTACATTTCCAGGTTGTCAGTGAAATGAAAGCTAGATGACTTGTCCAAAATAAAACAAACACTCAAATCTTCCAAAGCATATGCATATATTTATATAAATAACATAAAATGTTGTCACTTGGTTCAACAGTTGAAAGGATATCAAGTATATTTTTATATCTTCTCTTTCATTTTTTCATAATACATACTTCACAACAGAATCATAACATTTATGTAATTACTTATCCTAATTACTTTATGTATTGAAAGATATTTGTACCTTTTTAACGGAAAATCCCTAATTATCATATTAATCAGAAGATGAATAATGTACACTTTTTTAAAACACATTTGAATTACTTTACAGGAGATCCTGTTCACCAAGCGCAGAGAAAGTTTTATCTTTTTGTTGCAATGCTCATGGGACTGTAATAAAAATATTTCTATATACTCATCAAACTATGCTAAAAAGTATACATATCAATTGACTAATTAAAGTAGCAGTGTCAATTTTCTGTCTGGCAGTTCTTCTCTCTTATTTGGTTCTGTCTGGAAGACAGAGCACAAATACAAGCAATTACCCCAGGTTGCCTTGATTCCATGATGGGAGGCATCCAGACTTGGTGTGGTGGACAGGCTTCTGCACCCCAAAGCGCCATACACTGATTCTCCTGTGACATGAGCTTCTCTGTACTGGCAGGAGTTGGGAACAGGTGGGGCTGAGACCCCCTGGGTTTGATACCATCAGTGTGACATGTTTCCCCAGGCAGGACAGGCTCTTCTATGCTTTACATACAGTAATGCCTGTCAAACTACATGTAGTCTCAGGACCAAGGTTTGTGGGCCATGCTCTCTGGAGGCGAACATCTGACTCTGTCCCCACTTTTCTTCAATCAGCCTATTTAAATTCCTTATTTCCGTCTTTATCTGTCTCCTTCCTACCAATAATTCAGTATAGCTAGTGTTAAGTAGAACTGCATTTTTTAAGCACTGCTAAAAACAGATGAGTTTTGAGATTGAGTACAACGTGTTTAATAATGCAAAGTGACTCAACAGAAAGTGTTTTGCTCAGGGCCTCCCTGTTCCTGGGATGACAGAGGCCCCGAGCGCTCCTCTCCCCTCAGTGAGCCACACTATGCCTGGGTCAGGAGGGGTGGGTTGTGGGAGACGTTGCACAACAGTGGAAAGTGGAGGTAGGTTGGCTTGTAAGCTTCCTGCCAGGGTTGTAGGGTTCCATGGCAGTATGGACTCATCACAAGATCCAGGAGGGGTCGGGAAGAAAGCGGAGAACGAAACCAACAGGAGGTGGATATGAATACCTGCACATTTCCCTACTCTGTCACAAGCTTAAATCTCCGGAAAGGAGCAGCAACAGGAACGAAAAGAGTTGTAGCCCAGTGTCTTCCTTATTATCCAGACTCCTACATCAGAAATGGTAAATTGTTTTGCTTTTTGTTTATTATGGGAGGTGTTTGTTTCTTCTTCAGTTGTGAACAATAGCTGTTCTTCCGATGGATTTGCCTGTCTAAGCATTGATACCTGTAGCTTTCAATAGTCTTTCCTCTCTCCTTACGGCTAATGTTTTATCTGTAATAGAGTGTAGGGAGGGTCTTTCTGATCTTGTCTGTTTTAAAAGTCTCCGGTTCCTGGATGGTCATCTCTTTCTCAAGACGCTGGATGTTTTCTGCTATTATTTCACTGTAAATGTTTTTGAAGCCTTTGGCTTAAACCTTTTCCTCTTCTGTGCCCATGATTGATAGGTTTGGTCCTTTAATGGTGTCCCAGAGGATTTCTTTCTTTTTTTTTTTTTAATTGTGAAAATACCATACAGAGGGGTTACAATTACATGGGCAAGATAATGAGTACATTTCTTATCAAGCATTGTTGCCTCCTCCTTTGTTTCCTCTTCCCATCTCCCCCCACCCCCCACTGCCTATCCTCCTACCCCCCATTGCCAAAGTTGTAAAGTTCGTTTTTTGACATAATGACTTATACATCTCATTGTTGCAATGGGTCCACCTATATCCCTATTTAAATGATTTGTTTTTTCCCTTCCCCTCCACAAATTATACCAACATCAAATACAGTGAAAGCAGGGGTTATACCATGGGGGAGGGACATACAAAGTATCATCTTGTAAATATGTTAGAAACAATCGCATGAAAGCAAAACATTTGAATACATATGTTGGGGTTCATTTCACCTAACATCAACTTATCTGACCTTTTCTGCTTGTCTCAGACATATACTAGTTATTGCAAATAAGGGAAACCATGGGACCTATGTTTCTTTGGGCCTAGCTTACTTCACTTAATATAATTTTTTCCAAGTCTTTTCATTCCTAACAAATGGGGCAATGTCATTCTTTCTGATGGAGGCATAGAATTCCATTTATTCTGCTCGTGCTTTAATTTTTGTCTTTATCTTCATCTGCACCTTCTAATATGTTTATCTTGACTTCAAGTATTGGTATTTTGCTTTCAATTTGACCTAGTTCACTTTTTACCGAACTTTTATTTCTTATTAATCACTTCAATTTCTGGATCACACTTTTATTTTTTTAGTTTTATTTTATTGTAAAGATGCTGTACAGAGGGGTTATAGTTACATGCGTAAGGTAATGAGTATATTTCTTGTCAAACATTGTTACCTTCTCCTTTGTTTTTCTCCTATTATCCCTTCCCTTCCCTACCTCCTCCACTCTTCTCCCACCCCCATCCCTCCCCTGAAGTTATAAAGTTCATTTCCAGCATAGTGTCTTGTATCATTGTTGCAATGGGTCATCCTGTATCCTTGCCTCAGCATTTTGTTATTTCCCTTCCCCTCCCCAAATTAGAAAAATGTATATACAAGATGCAGGGTACCAAAATCAAGTATAGTGACAACAGGGGATATACCATAGGGGGTACAAAAGAAACAAAAAATCACACAGTACATTAAAAACAACAATGATGAAGAAAAACCTCTTGTGTCCATATCTTGGGGTTCATTACGTTTAGCATCATCTTGTATTTGTTTTGTTGCTTCAAACTGAATTCTTTTCTTCATGTCAACCATTGTCTTCTTTCTTTCATTCAGCTCTTTATTTGAATTTTCTTGGAATTTATTCATGCATTTGTTCAAGTCCTGATGTCATTTTTCACATTTACATGTACTTTTTGAATTCCTTGGTATTTCCATCACATTACTTTTTCATTAGTTTTTGTTAACGAAGAGTTGTTAGGTTTTTTTCCCCCCAGGGCTGAGGACCAAATCCAGGGCCTTGCACACGCAGGGCGGGCGCCCTTCTGCTGGGCTAAACCCCCAGCCCCAAGAGTTGTTAGTTTTTCAGTAATTATGTCACCTTGTTTTTTCATGTGCACTGTGTTTCTGCAGTGGGATTTGCACCTCTGAAGCCATGTCATCATTGGAAGGTTTGGTCACCTGTCTTCCTTCAGCAGAAGTAGCCTCAGTGTTTAGAGGAGATGGGCCAAGGGGACTTCACATGGGCCTGGTGCTCACCTCCTGTGGAGTCTGTCCATTTGTGACACACATTAATTCATTTGCGAAACTCATGATGTGCATGCTAATTTGTCCTTTCTCAATATCTTCCCATCTGAAGAGCTTGAGGCATGATTTATGGAACCATCCATCTGCTTGCTGAGCTTCAGGGTATGCATTTCTAGCTGTTCTGGTGGTCCTGATGACATCTGTCTCTCTCTAGGGAGATGGCAGGACTCAGATGTGCCCATGATGGCCTTGGAGGTGGGAATCCAATGACTGCCTGAAACATTCATCAAAGAAACTTGAAAAACCTTTCTCTCCTGACCTGATTCTACTCTGCAGGTAGCTCAGGGGCTCTGTTCTCAGTCATTTCTTTCTCTACCCCAGAACATTCTATAGATGATCAACACAAGTTATTTATGGAGTTTGAACTTTGGTTCCTGGGTCAAAATTGCTAATATATAAACCTGTTAAAAATGGGCAGATGCACCCACCCACCCACACTCACACACCTTTTATTTATATATCTGTAACTGATGGTCAGAAAAGAATCTATTGCAATAGAGTTTATCTCTACCTGCAAAACTGCTCAGGCACTAAGAGAATATTCAAGGAACTCCTGAATGTATAAATACAATGTAAAGAACCTCATCCACATTTCTTCTACAAAATCTTTTATTTTCCAAAGAATATTTACTAACCACATTTTGTCACGTAAAAAGTGAAGATGGCCAATAGGTATTCAAGGACTGTGATGGGGTATTGTAATAAGCGGAAGAAAAGCTACTTGTTCTATGAGATTTCAGTGCTATGTTTTACCATAACTTAAATCATAGCATTGGAAGAGCAACATGAGTCTGTGAAATGAGGTCTCTTTTTTCATGGGAGACATAAAATGCAGTAAGTAAATAAGGTACTGAGTCAAGGCCACAAGCGAGGTGTCTTCTGCATGGGAAAAGAATAATGTATGACAGGAAGGAAAGCTGATTTGGGCATGGTACTGTAGAACTAAACCTGCTAAACAGGTATTATGTTTGACAAGATAACATACAAACTAGAACATAGCCATCTGACCAAATGCATGGGACGCAAGAAAGCTTTGACTTCTACCAGAACACTTAAAGAATCCAGAATGGAATATGGCCAGATATGCCCACTATTTTTCTTACCTAATGTATTCATGCAAACATGATTTCAGTGAGATTTGTATCTAATTGATATTCTGTAGTTTAGAGTAATAGTGATCTCACCTCACATCATCGCTTACTTAACATGCTATCTCCAATCAAGCCAGAAGCAAATAGAAGATTCTTTTGTCCTGGTATTGGCATTTGAACCCAAGGCCTCACAATTGACGGGCCCACTTGATTGGCTGGCACTTTATTACTTTAACCATATCTCCAGGCCAATACCTTGGATAGTTAATTAAAAGGGTAGTCTCATGAACTTTCCTACCTAGGTTGCCTTTCAATCACAATTCTTAGAATCTCAATATCCTCAATATTGAGTATTACAGATGTCAAACACTGGCACCTGGTAAAAGGCAGACTCCTTATGCATGATATTTCAGGGAAAATGTCCGTGCTTGACGTGGCGTCATACTAAAGTACTTGAAGGTAACATCCATGGAGAGTGTGATACGTCTTGTTTGCACATGGCGTGGCTGTGCACGGTGAGTTGGGCAGGGGGACTCATGTGGATGAAGTGCCGCTCTGTAGGTGCTGGCGTCTGCATGCTCTTACTAGGCTGGAATGTGGAGCAAAGAAAAGTGGCTTTGTTAGCTGATGGCTCTGTGTCCACAGCAGACTCGACATCTGTCTTGTGCAGATGGAGAGAGGAGCTCAGAGACTTTGAAAGGTTTGCCAGCCAGCAGGCTGCAGACCTGCGTCCTCATGCCAACGTGAACTTCCACAGGGAGCTGAAAGAGAAGGGAAGAGCGGACGCTACTGAGGAGGCTGCTGACTCGGCAAGGCGGTGCAGGCCAAGGCTCCTACAGGAAGCTGCCCTCAATGGGGCCTGGTGAACAAGGGGTCTGCTTCTGAGGGTTTCTTCCCCAATCCCACAGTCCAGTGGAGTCATGACCAAACTCCCATACAAGGACCTGTAGGACACAGCCAACAAAATTCCCTGCCTGTACTTCCCAACACCCGCAAGGTCATCAGAAACAAGGATGTCTGAGATGCATTCGACTCCATAGGACACCTGGCTGTTGTATGTCCTGTCTGGGGTCTTAGAACCCAGAAAGATCATTAGGTAAAAGCTACAATGTGGACGTGTTTATCAGTAGGGAGGAAATGCATTTCCTTACTGTGTATTGATACTGGCTTAGTGTTGGTGATAAGTGTATCACACCAGTCTAAAGCAGTAGAGTCTGGGAAAACTGGGAAGTGGCACAGGGCAACTCTGCATTTTTTACACTACTTTTCTATAAATCTAAATTAGAACAAAAAGTCACAGCCGGTCTAGATAACTGGCTCCCACTGAAGCAAAGGAGCCTGCAATTCCATGCGAAAAGAAACACGACCATTCTGCTCCTAAAATGATGATGGAATGAATAAGCTAAAATAAGATCATTTTTCAACAGGATAATTTCAATAATACAGAACTCTCCAGAGTAAAAATAATCAACTTAAGGTAGGAATCGGATACATACTTACTGTTCTGTACCTCCCTTCACACGGCATGTTCTGGCCCTTCCCTGTGATCTCCACTACAGTAATGTGCCACACTCCCGTGTTTGAATTCTCTCTCAAAGCAGACTGAAACAAAAGAGTCTGTTCATTCAGAGTAATGAAAAATAAAAACATGAAAATACTACTTGGGAGAAAGGAGGATGCAGTGTGAATATTAAATGGTTTGAGATGTGAGCACTGCTTTAAGAGAAATAGAGAGAAAGCAGTTGTTCAGTTCTCCATCTCTACAACATTTTCCGTTGTGCTTGCAATTGGCTATTACATATAAGTAAACTCCAATCTTCCTGTCTCATCATACTGGATAGCTGGAGCTACAAGTGTGTGCCACCATACTTGGCAAAAGAGAAAATTATCTATATACAGTGAATGATATTTAGCCAAAGGTCTGTGACCTTTGGGTAAGTAGAATTATGAATATAATGTCAATATTATTGCCTAAATTTGATGTACTTGATAAACTCAGTGATAAATTTCAGCAAGTATCTACTTCATAAAAAAGAGGAAAAAACAGACAAATGCCTTGCTTATGTCACGTCCTCCTGCATGAGGGTGTAGTCATGTAACTACGTGTGAGGTAATGTAGCCAGTGGCACATCTGGTCACACAGTCACACTGGTGGCATATTTTACTGGACCATCTGTTTAACAATCTTTCCATGTCGATAACGGTGATCAATCTGCTGTGAAAAGAATCACATAATAATTATGTGATATTCTTTCCTGTATTTACTGGCAAAGGGACTATTATAATAAACTATCACATAAAAATCCCTCTTAAGTGCCAGCTGCTCTGTGATTGGCAGCAATGTAAAGTCAAAGTCACTGTGCCAGCCTGCTAATGCCAAGACTCATTCTGCAAGACCTAGGACACAGCCCTGAATGTTCCTCTGCCAGTCAGAAGCCCAAATCCTGGACCCAGTGGGGCCTGCGTGGGCCAGAGGCTACCTGGGAGGCTGAGGGAAGTGTGGAGAGGACTAGAGAGCTAAGCCCACAGTGGAGCTGGGGAAGGGGGTGTGCGATGGAGTTACACTGAGACGATATTTCAGAAGAGAAGGTAAAGCTACCAAAATGGCATCCAGGCATCTGTAAAGACAAAATCAGGCAACATGACAGATCAGAAAACAGTATCTACATTTTAATCCAAAAGTCACAGCGTAGGCACTAATACAGTATACGAAGGCCCTATAGCTGGATTCTGTTTCATCTTGTTATATCCAGCCTCTTCTCCTACGGTCCCCTGGTCTCTTGTGACCAGGACCCTGGTAGTCTGCATTCCTGAGAATGCCACAGAGAGCCTGCAGACTCGTCACTTCTGAACTGAGGGACACAGCTCCTCGTCTCCACCCAGCCTCCTCCCTGATGGCCTCCTCATCGAGTATTTCCACGTTTTGTTTTTCCTGGAACCCACAGACCATGACAACTCAAGATTCTGGAAGTCCTTTGTTGACTTCATGTCCTTTCTGTTTTTCAATTGAATTTCGAAGAACACCTTTTCAAACCTCCTGTTGACGACGTCTCCACTTCTTGGTTAACTTTGCTGTCTGCCATCCTCCTTTGGCTTTTCCTATCAGTGGTGCCACACATCAATCTCTTGTTATTGGATTCTGTCACTCGGTGTCATGGTCCTGAGGCTTGCCCAGTGATGTAGGATACAGCAAGACATCATTCCTTCCTGACGCTGATTTCAGCATCATGGGAGGCTGGACCATGCTGTTGACCTGAGTGGGTCTGGATGACAGCCACAGTCAAACTGTGGTGAGTATCACTGCCACGAATATCTGCGTACAGACCTTTCTGTGAACTTGTGCTTTCACTCAGCAGTCTCCCAGGGTGGTCTTACTGTGATACTTGGGTATCTTTTAATTTAAGAAACTACTTTCAGAGGGGTAGGTGAATGAAGGGGAGACCAGGGGAGAATTCAGTCAAGAATCCGATATATATCCTACAAATCTGAGAAGCGTGAGTGAAGAGGTAGATTGGGAGGGATGGGCAAGAAGGCTGGAAAGCATGACATTGATCAAGATGCATTTGTTCAGAAAGTGCTATGTTAAGTGGCAGCTCCTTCATACAATTAAAGGTCATCATCATCATCATCATAGTCATAATAATGAAGCTACTTTCAAAATAACTAAGCCATTTTACATTCTACCAGGAATCTTTGCTGCTTCTAGTTTTCCTTGCAAATACTTGATATTTGTCTTTTTACACTATACTCATTCTAATATGGGTACAGTGGCCTCCTAGAGTGGTTTTAATTTATACTTCCCCAATGAATATTGATGTGAAACACCTTTTCCTGACTGTTTTGCATTTATAGAAAACAGTTTATCCAATTCAGTTGGCCAGTTGGTGTTTTGGTGATTTATTTGCTTTTTAAGGAGTTGTAAAGCATTATTTGTATACACTAGCGTGAAATAATAAATAATTTAAGCAATATATTTGATTAATTCATTTTTCTTTACTCTTTGGCACTGTGAGTTTTGGTTATTGATTTTTGTTGCTTTCATAACTTGCTTAAACTTTAGAAATCTGCCTCCCACCCAGTATAGGAAGGTTTGTGACTGTTTTCCCTTCATTTTGAATTCTTTCGTGTGGATTAACGAAGGGAAACGCTTGTGTCCCTTGTGTCTGCAGCTCAGTGTTCAGCCAAAGGCCACCAGAGGTGCTCCCAAGGCCTCTGTTCCTGCCAGAGGAGGGGTAGTAAGGAGAGGGACCGGCTTTCTCCTGTGAGCGAATTCTGTTTTTCTGCCAGCTCATGCCGTACACTCAGTGGGCTCGCTCTCCCAAGACCCCAGGGCAGTGCTGGTGCTGCTGGCCACTAGTCCACCGTCCAGTCTTCCAGGGCGGATGTCTGTCTTACTTGGCCAAAGCTGTGTAATCCATCATCCAGTGTAGACACGAACATGGTACCTCCTATGTCATCCCATCCTGGCTGTTCACACCTAGTTCACACCACACCTGGAGCTACTCAACATCAGGAGAACTCACTCTGGAAGACTCCGGAAGCTCCTGGCTCTCATGCCCTGCACCCATGGTCCTCAGTCCCAGTTCCTTGCTTGTGGACAGAGGAAGGTAGCTAAGAGTAGCTGAGCAGGAGAAGTTACATTTCCCATGCCTTACTCAACTTTCAGAGGTGCATAGGAATAAATAATGTTAGATTTTAGGCATCTTTGGTATATACCCAGAGAGTAGAAATATTTTTTGACAAGTTTTGTGACTGTCCTGCAGAAATGGAATTTTTCATCTTTTCTGTTCTGTACTGCTAAGAGTCAGATGTTCCCAGAGTACCTTTAGGGAATCTTGACGTTTTGTTTCTCTTCTCACTTAGACTGTAATCTCTACTTTATGTGTTCAGCTTCAGACTTTCAACACACTTTGTAAACCATTATGGTTTGACTTCTATCCTCATTGCAATTTGGAGATTTCTGTTTTGAGCATTGCTAGGGGCGAGCTCATTGATAAATGCAACAGAACATTATCATACCTTTGTTTTCTTACCTCCAGCAGTTGGCGATGGCCTCCTCCAGGACTTCCATTTTCCAGGTTTTTGTGATGTCACACACCTGGTTTTACCCCAGCTCATAAGGCTGTCTCTCTGGAGACAGCTAGACAAATCCTCCTTTGTTCCCTAGGAATGAGCTGCTCTTGAGACTTCTCCCTGTGATATCTCCTTACTCTTGTCAGTTCAAAGATCATTGTTACCTTGACTTAACTCTTTTTCTTGAGCACTTATGTTGAATTACTTTCTAGACACTTCTATATTGCTGTCCCACAGACATATAGCATTCACAATGCCTCAAATCAATTGTATGATTACACATTCATGGTGTATCTGCACCTTTGTTGGTAGTATTTCTATCCAACCAGATTCTTTCTCTGGGGACAAAAATGTAGTTCATGACTCCTTACCAATCACTTTAAAGAACAATCCACAAGTATCCTCTAGTTTCCCTGTTGCTGACCTCTGCTGTTACACCTTAGTTTGGAAGTTTCCACTCTGTGAAAAATTCACACAAGATCCTTCTTGCTTGGATGACTCTTTTCTTCCTTTTCTTGTTTCATTTATATAGGAATGCATAAGTGTTACTTATTTATATACAATTTCATGAGTTCAACACCTTCATTCATAAGTAAGTAAATTGATCCACAGGGAAATTTTAAAATGTTAAAAAAAGTCATATATTTTTTGAACTCATGGATGCTTCATTAAATCTATAATTAATTATTTTATAATTTTAGGGTTGGAAGTTACGAAGAGATAAACCCACATATATCAACTCTTTCCAAGCTAGGTCAAATTATTCCTTCCATATGAAACAGGGAAAAGGAGTATACAACTTGGTCTAGAAGGACAGAAACAACATTTAAAATACAAAAGAAGACTTATTTCTGGTGGAGAAATTAGTATAGAACATGAGGTTTAAAAAATGTGAACATAAAATGTGTAAGAATAATTTAAATTAGGTTACCAAATGTTTATTTACATCAACTCCATATGAATATTATATGTAATACTTGTGCACACATATGTAAATTATGTACATTTGTTTCCTTGAATAATTTATATTCTGTTTAATTTCAAAATAAAATTGCTATTGCATGTTTAAAAGCTGCATTTAAACATTTTAAAATATGAAAGCTACATTAAAAACATTTATTAAATGGTTCTCATTACATAACCTAAATACTAGAAGATTCTCCACATAAAGGCAAACCTACAAAATGGAAAATGAGTTTAAAATTTTTAATCATTAATTTTAAATATAGCTCGTAGCCATGGAACTGATAATAATCTTGATTGTTGCCAAAAATCTAAAGGTGTCTGTGTAGGGACATGAAACCGAGGGAGTAAAAACAGAAAGAAAAATTTCCCAGAAATCAAGGACCACAGCATCCAAGATTTGAAAAATGCATTTTCCAATTTTTCAGTGTACCCCGAAGCAGAACAAGTTACAAGTGTACAGTTCCAGGACAGCTTGTTCCAGAGACAGAGCTTTTCACTCAGAGATGAAAATTGTGCCCAAGTGAAGCTTATTTCTTTGTGCTACTTCCTTTGCCTACTGATATTTAGAGTTTAAAAAGATGAGACAAAATTTCTGTTTGACAGATACTTGAGACCTGGAAGGGACTATTTCACATTCCTGATGCTCTTTAGAAAAAAAGCATTGCTTGGAAAAATCACATGTGAAAAGAACATAGATATACTGGAGAGGAAATATTTCTTAGAGCACAACATCTGTCTTATTGTTTACAATAGTAATTGCATGGATTAGCATCCTTGTGTGTAAATGGCTTGTAGAGCATTATTTCAGCCACTTACAGGGTCACTACTTTTGGACATGCAGTTACTGAAAATCTAATTCCATGTGAGAAAGGACCACAGAATATACATTTATTTTAATACTACACCTAATATTTACAAATTAAAAATCATCAAATCACTAGTTCATCCTTTGTCTATCTTTGAAATGGTTTGTGTGTATGAGTGTGTCTGTGTGTGAATAGTGCAGGATTGCTATCCATGCACGGTGGCTCTTGCATGGCTCTCTTTGTCAGGGAGGAATGTGACATGCCTGGAAGTGTCCCCTGTCAGCTTGCATCAGGCCCGGCCTGCAGCAGTGCACCCTTCTCGTTTTACGGGATAACTGCAACCTCCAAGGGTTTCCAGTACAAAAGCACAGTTCCTCTTGAAGCCACCCCAATGTATTTGCTGACTCTGAAGTGATCCGTGGAGATCTCGATGACGGTATTTGCAGAAATGCTGTAGACAGCAAGGCTGGAGGCCGAGGTTGGCAGGGCTGTCCCTCGCTTCCCCAGCCGGGAGGAGGGAGGTGTGCCCTGGAGGCTGCTTGCTCTCAGGGGAAGGAAGTCACTGTTGCAGGAGAAGTCCTGTGCTCAGATTCCGCTTACAGAAAACTCACTGGATGGCCCCCGGTCCTGGACCTCCTAAGTGGGGGGCTGCAGGGGAGGAGACCAGGGAAGTGTCGGGCAGTCAACATGCAAACCAAGACAGACAGACCGGATTCCACCTGGGGAGAGCACTTATTTTGGCTAAGTGCCATTGTGGCTTTCTTAAACCAAAGTCAGAAAAAATAATCTTGGATGAATTTTGGACACAGAGCATCTTGGATTTATGTATTTATTCTTGAAAGAATGGAGAGACCTCATGGGCATTGACTACTGAATTTCTGATACTAGCAAGAGCGTTGTTGTATTACCTCCCAGGCCACTCACATGTCTCCATCTTCAGACCAGTTACATCCCCTGCTGTCTGTCAGAGGACCAGGCTGGCTTCCAAGTGCAGTGGGATGATGGCACCCAGGCTGGTCCTTAGGGTGTTTACAACATGGACAAATGCCAACGGAGGACATGAAGCTGGACAGTGGTTAGTGGGGGAGGGGAGTATCTCTTTTTCATTAAAGGGTCTCTTATTAAAGGGCTGGTTGTTCCTCTGTTCTATGTGGAGCATTGTTGACTAAGTTAGCACATTCCATTGCCAGACCTTGCTTCCTTCATAGATACTAGTTTTGAACTTCTTAAGATGAATTACTCCTGTCTTCTGAAATAAAAAGAACCCTCTGGAATACATTTAGGATGCCTTAAACCTCAACAAGAGTCTCTCAGTAACCAATCCAAATTCTGAACGATCATTAAGAAAAGGATGGAATGAATGGAACAAGCGAAGTAATCTGCTTTTATGGAAGTCCAGTGATGGAAAAGTGTCAACACCTATTTCCAAAGAAGGCTGTAAATGAGTCTCTTTCTTCTGAAATCAGTGTAGTAGTGCCCATCGCCTTCCTCACTGTCTATTCTAAGAGATGTCATGTAGTTATATACAGTGAAGGTGAGAAACAGACAACACCATTTGTTTGATAGTCATCCTAATGCTACACTAATGGGGTAAAGAGTTACAGGAGTGTGCAAATAGAAGTTCAGAAGCCTTCCTGCCCACATAACCTCAATACATAATTAAGGATCTCATTTGTGCACCATCAACATAGAAATGCAGCATACTAAAAGGTTTAAAACCTTCCCAGCCTTTTCTTTGGCAACAATGTAGAGCGAACCCTGCATTATTAAACTCATTAATTCCCAAACTTCATCCTATCCATACGGACTGCAGCCTGCAGCTCCCTGGCTGGTCCTAGGCAGCACGTGTGCATAACGAGGTGGCTCTGGGGCCCTGAGAACTCGCAGTGCAGGGAAAGCCATTTTCTCAACGGCTGCTGCCGTTGAGACACGTTTCTGCCCCATTCAACGTTCCCCTTCGGTGCAAGAAGAAATCTTGGTATTCCAATGATGTTCTTGCCAAATGAACCCCTTTCCTTTATCAAAGAGTGCTTACCCTCTGTTTCAATGGTAGACAATCTGATCTTTAACTAGCAGTAATAATAACAGTCCTGTGAACGTCACTCAGGAGTCAAGTTGTTGCTGACTTCATCGTGAGTTCTCTCGGCCTCCTCTGTGGTGGAACTGCTGCCTCCTCCTCCCCCGTGGCTGTCTCAGTGCCAGCTCGCTCCTGACAGGGGCCGTGACATCTGGTAGAGCTCATCCATCCTGGACATGGCCTTATTCCTTTCTCCTTCATCGTGGTTTTCCTCTCTGTGCCAATGGTCTGCTGAGCTCTCTAATACCACTTACCAAACTACCGGCTGTGTGAGCACCTGTCAATATGCACCACCTCAAATCCAGGCTGGCACAGGTGTGATCTCACCCTTGTAGGGCCACAGGGCTTCCTCAGGCGATTTCATTCTGTGTGGAGGTGCAGAGAAAGCTTTGGTCTTTGATTCTCATGGTCAGATCAGATTTTATATCTTCAGAACCTGTCCATCGGTTACATCTCCTTGTATAGATTTCTACTGCATCATTAGCAATTTGATATCAGGATGTGTAATTTGGGTGAGTGATTAGATCTTCATGTCTTAAAGTTGTATAGATATCAGGTGGGTTGGCTAGCTCTTAACCAAATCTGCCACTGAGCAGTCTGCAAGGCCCAGGTGTGGAGATGTGAGCATTATTATGGAGGTCCCACTGCAGATGGCAATTTAAGAAAACGCTGATGGATAAATTACAACACTGTTTGTCTCTGCTCACTCAACAGCCATCAGTTTAAGGAAGTATCCATGAACTGTGAAATGTAGAATACAGGAAAGTCTTGTTCGTGGCTGCTTGTACATGCCTGAATTTTTATCATTCCTCATTCCCTGAGCAACAGAATACATTCAGATTCAGACAAAATATTGTTTTTCAGTCCTAGCTCTACTGGTATTTTAAGATAAATTGTAACCAACAGTTTGATGTGGGTTTGAAATTCCCCAGGTATTCTTAGCAAGAAGAGATATAAACATACTTTTAGACGGGATTGAGTAGTTGAAAGAAGAAGGCTGTGACTTGAAGGTTTGCTTTGAAGAATGCATGAAAATAATCATGACTTGGGAACAGGGGTGGCGGGGAGAGTTAGGGGCCCAACAAGGACTCAGCATAACACTTGGCAACTACAAGGTTGTTAATAGTTCATACAAGCTATCTGTCTATCTACAAATGTCTATGGTTTCCAATATCCATCTCTGGGTAGCTCCATCTGGGAGGTATGTATTCATTTCTCCACCTATTGAAGACTTAGAAGGCAAGAGATTGTTTAAAGCAGATAGGACAAGTTTATTTGAAAGTGAAAGAAAAAAGCCATGAAAAATAAACAGAAAGACATTCTGCCTTTAAAGGGAGGCCCCAAAGAGTCCTGGGGAGCTGCCGTAGAAAGGGGGTCTTCCCAGACCCTCCTCGGCACTGGTTGTTTGGAGACTTGAGCATGCGCCACCCTGGCTCTTTCCATTGATTGAGCAGGAACCCAAAGCATCATGGGAGGAAGAAGCCTTTGAGAGGGAACTCAATGGCTGTGCTGGAAGACAAAGGAGTTGAACAGGAGGCCAAAGCACGACAGAAACAGGAAGCCCCATGACGGGTCATAAGGCATCTGCCATGTTTTGTCCAACAGTTTGGTTTGCCTTCCCTCACGTAGAGTCTAGTTGCAGCACAAGTCAGTATTCATGACCTTCAGCTAATTAAGAGAGTTAATTAGCACTACCAAGTTTCCTTTTATGTAGAAAGTTGAACAGGAGAGACAAAGACAAGGTGTGTGTATGTGGGGGGGGGGATATGTCTGTGACACTAAAAAGAAAAGAGCGGGGCCCGGCCAGATCAGTACAGCCTGCTGGTCCTCACAGGTCCACAGGGCTGCATGTCTGTCATCCGGGAGGCGGGGTGGGGT
The DNA here is from genome assembly GCF_024711535.1 of Dipodomys merriami. Classification (NCBI taxonomy): domain Eukaryota; kingdom Metazoa; phylum Chordata; class Mammalia; order Rodentia; family Heteromyidae; genus Dipodomys; species Dipodomys merriami. The sequence goes on along the minus strand of NW_027206612.1, from coordinate 2,152,097 downwards.
TTGCTTTGTCTCTGGACACAGGCTGCAAGTAGGCTGTGGGCCTTTGGTGGGGACTCTTCCCCTCTTCCCAGCATGGCAACTGCCACAGGTTCTCCATTTTCATCCTTTTCTCACCGTAGCAGTCCAGAAGCCACAGCTTCAAGCCAAAAGAGCCCCGAATGCATCTGTTGTGAAAAACCTCCTGCCCCACACTGAGCTCGCCATCAGCAAGGGGACGTCTTCAACGAGACTCCTAGGTTGAAGGCGTCATCTTAAAGACCTGGTCTGGTCTGAAAGATATGACAGCTGCACACCTTGAGGAACACCTCCACTTCCAGCATTTTTGCTAGTTAATTGGAACTACAAGTCTCACAGCCTTTTCTTCCCTGCACTGGCTTTGAACTGTGATCCTCAGATCACAGGTTCCTGAGTATCTAGGATGACAAGCATGAGCCACCAGCACCTGGTGATTTATGTGAATTGATTGAGCTGAGCCTCTTCAATTTCCTGTCCCCTCTTGAATTCATTCCCCGCCCCAAGAGGCACAGACATAGCAGGCTGGAAATGAACCTTCCCTGTCAGCCGCCAGCACACACCTCATCCTGAAATGAATGCCTGTCTGACCAGCTGATCTCTCAGCTGCTATAAATGCATGACGATGCATGCTAACAGCGTAGAGGCTTAAATTATAATAAATTTAAACAAAAATCTATGCTCTCGCACCCTTTGTTTAGATAAGATCATCTCAATCATCCATTTTAAAAGCATTAACCTACCACTTATGCATATCATGAACTGCATGTTCTATTATGCTATTTAATCTATTATTTTTAGTTTGTAGATGGCTGTTCAGAAGACTGTTGGATTGCATCTATTATGTCTGAGAACATAAGTAAAACATTCAGAGAAGCAAAAGAATTTTAGGAAAAATAATTCAATTTCAAGCCAATGAATAAAACATGAACATGTTAGTATGGATGCAAATCCTGAAGAGGAAGCTGATGGACCCATCAATTGCCTATATATAAATCAAGAGGGCTTGGGAAGAGTAAAGTGGAATATGAAATTAATATTTATTGCATGGATTTGCTTTACATTTATGTAAGTTCTCTTTATGCCAAAATGTCACATTATAGAAATACATTTTCCATTATGGCTTAACAATTACAAGTATTTGCCTTTTATTGAAATGTGAATTGTTTTAATATATTTCTGAAGCTTAGATAAAATAAGCTTTATCTGAATATATAGTTTCACGTTGTTGAGATATATTTAAAAATGAGCATTCTCTCAGTCACTTTGCACTGGTCACGGCCATTCGATTTCCTTCTTATTAAAATTATTTCTTCACAGTAGAAACCCCTGTAGCATTAAGAAGCTCAGTCTTTTAGAGTGTGCTCCAAGATCATGACCATCTTGTGAGAAATGCTCACGATACTTGTGAAGTGTGATTTATGGAAAGTCAAGAATGGTGTTCATTGAGTAAACACAACACACACAGAGGGGCGAAAGAAGCAGCAAATCCTTCATAACAAAGATGCCCCATACTATGTGCTTCTCACATGGTCAATCCGCGAAACTCCAGAATCATCTCAGGAGATATTCTGAGTGCTTAAGGAACGTATTAGTTAACAACTCTTAATGTTTATAACTTGTCACCTCCCCTAACCAAATATTCTAATTTTGGATAAGTTCAAAAATAATAAATTCCACCATGTTTCTTCTCCTCTGTTCCTAAATGACTAACTGAATGATTTACCTTATTTCATCCCATGAAGATGATTTGAGTTTGAAAATGTTCTCCTAATTATGCTGGAAGATAATGTTTTCACCACAATGGTTTTTGAGATATTGTATTTAATATGCCCTCTGACAACAATGACGTAGCTGATACAACTATATTTTGCTCTTTGGGGGGTAGAATAAAGTTGTGTGCTGAAATAAAAAGTAGTTGGCTGTTTTTTTTGTTTTTACTAAACTAGGACTATTTTCCTCTTGAAGAAAACAAAATCAAAAGTATAAACTATTCCCTCATTATCACCCTGAGAAATGGCAAGTAAAGGTCAAATGAGTGGAATGAATCTGGTAACAATTGCAAAGAAAGAGATGAAGGATTCTAATAGTAAACCATTTATGAGGTAAACTTGGGAAATCAGTTGAGGAGAACTGCCCTATTTATGAGGTTAAACATAACCAGAAGGCTAAGAGTCCCACAGCCTCTGAGTACGTCAAGTTCTGTCCCTGTGTGCGTGACAGTGATTGGCCCCGGGCATTCACATCCCCTGGCTCTACAATACACAGGGTGAGGAGTGAAGCTGAAAGCTGGTGCTGCAGGAGGAAGTCAGCATCAGGGAAAGCATCTGCAAACACATCAAACCTCCCTACTCAGACTTGAGCAAATCCTGTGTCAAAGAAGCCTTCTTGCCTCATTTTCTTCTGTGTTCTGCAAGCAGGTGAGCCCATCCCTTAAACATTTCCAATGGACGTTATCATGGAGTCCTCCGATGTGAAGACACAGACCAATAGTTCCATTTTGCAGTAGAGGAAGCAGTGAGGTTAAGGTCTTTTAAAAGTGGCAAATGTAAACTCACCCTGGAAGTCCAGTCAGATTTCCTGAACATGGACACACATTTCATCCAGACACCAAGATCTCTTTCCTGAATGCCATCACATTGGGTTGTTCTGCCAGTGTGCATAACTCTGTGAAAGAAAATAGAACACAGAGTAACTTGATAAAAAGCATTTTCTCCTGATTCTAGAGGCCAAGAGTCCAAGATCAAGATTCCAGTATTTTGTGAGGTTGTTCATGCTGCTTCTTTAAGAACAGGGAGGGGGTGGGGATGGTGGAAGAAAGCAAGAAGGGGCTTGATTCTCCCCGTGAAGCACGGACGCCAAGCAAGAAGGTTACGTCCTAGTGATTGAGCCTTTCTTGAGAATCTTACCACCTAGGACAGCACAACGGTGCTGAGATTTCAACGTGAGCTTTGGAGGTACCCAGACATCAAGCCAGATCACACGTTTTAAATTATATATATATATATTTTTAACTGAAGTGAAACACACATAATTTCCCAGGCTAGAGTGACACAGAAGAAGTTGCAACCTGACTCTTCCAATCCCTCATTGCCACAGGGTTTGAATCTCCTTCCGTCTTTAGCTGATATGAAACATTATCACTGCATACAATTGTGCATAACTTCCTGTTTCATCTCTGGTACATATGACTGGAGTATAATGCTTCACTTCTTGATTTGAAACCCACCTTCACACTAGAAATATTGGCCAGATCAAAGGTGAAGTTTTTACAGAGGTTGACAGTGTATATCACAAACAGGATTCACATGCACAGTTTTTAAATAAGACCTGTTGGGGACATTGGTTATGCTTATGCTCACCTAGGGTGAAAGTTTAGCACGCCCGAGATTCCTTCACCTTCCTTATTAACCCCAATGCCCAAGGCAAGGCAGCAGCGAACACAACGAAACCAAGAAAGCAGCCCAGGCTTCAAGGTCCTTTAGGGCCCAAGCCGGACGCCAACCAAGATCACATGAATGAGAGTCACGTGTGTTCATAATGTAGGGATTCTTTTTATAGTACTTCTCTCTAAACCAGAAATAAAACATTTTGCTTTTGTTATGTTTGATTACAACTTTCATTTCCTTAGAAGTTTCTACAAGGAAATTCCTCCATCTAGAGAAGCGATGAAGGAATATTTTCCTTGTCACATTTCTTTTTTCTCCAAGCCCCTGCGACCTTGGTGAATTTGTGAACCCTCATTTCAGAGATGATGTGAAGCAAAAATGGACAGATAAAAGGAAATTTTAAAAGTCCATCTTACAGTAACTCTTTTGTTTTGTTTTGTGGCAGTTTTGGGGCTTGGACTCTGGGCCTCTTACTCCCGATTGTCTTTTTCTGTTCACAGCTGGTGCTCTACCACTTGACTTGAGCCTCTAGTTCTGGATTTTCACTGATTTATTGGAGATATGAGTCTGAAGCTTTTGTCTGCCCAGTCTGGCTCCAGAGCATGATCTTTAGATCTCAGTCTCCTGTGTGGCCAATTACACTCATAAGTCATTGGCACTCAGCTTTGCCACAGTTCTGAACTCTATCTCAGTAATTGATAGAAAAATCTGGAAAAACAATAAGATGTAGACAGTTTGAAACAACACACCTATTTAGAACAAAGAATTCAAAAACCTCCAAATTATGGAAATGCCCTATGAGCCAATCACCTGATGAATAAAGAAAATTTATATATATATATATATATATATGTATCTATATATGTAAGTGAAGACATATATTGCATGTTTCTTTTATATGTGAAATCTACAAATGCATAACCAGACTATAAAACAGATTCCACTAGTGGGAGGAGACAGAGTGAAAGGAGAGGAAGAAAGGAGGGTGAAGATAGTTGAAGCCCTTTATATGCATGTATAAAAATGCAACAATGTAATTTGTTGAAGTTGTCTTAAGAGGGGGTCTGAAGGGAAATGAGTTTTATCCAAACACATTGTAGGTATATATGGAGCTAATAAAAATCAAAAAATATATTTTATTTTACATAAAAATGTAAAAAAACAAAAAACCTAAGAACTGAAAATTAACAGGTAAAAACCAATAACATTCCTGTGTTATTTTCCCAGTATGGGAAAGAAGTTAGGGTAAAAAAATCAATCAATACATAGAAAAATAAAGAAGGGGGTAACAATGCTGTACAAGTAATGTACTCATTCATTACCTTACTCATGGAACTGTAACCCCTCTGTACAGCATCCTTACAATAAAATAAAATTTAAAAAAGAACTACAAATGTACTTTTAATACATGAAAAATGTTCTGTATTCTTAGGCATCATGACAATGCAAATCTGTGTGTGCTGTTGTTGTTGCTGCTTTGTTTGGCAGTGATATTGAGCCTCATAACTCCTGGACAAATATACAACCACTAGAGACAATCCTTTTGTTTTCAGTTTACTTTTCAGATAGGGCTTGTCTCTAATATTGCAAGGCTGGCCTTGAACCTGGATCCTGCTCTCCCTGCTTGCTGAGTAGCTGAGATCATGGATGGGATCTACATTGCCCACCTCCTCCAATTTGCTTTTAAGTGTTATTTCTTGGTGGCATGCACTTTTCAGTACAGAATGAATTTTTAAAATGCATTATAAGCTATATGCATAAAATTCTTTGCATTGAAACACTTCTGGATGATAATTCAAATATTTTTAAGAAGTACAGAGATATAAGAATTTTCTATCATTTCTAAAAATCACATAAGGTTATCCTTATCCACATTGCTACTAAAGCAGCCTATCTAAAAGTTCTTATAATGAGGTTAATCACTTTTACAATCATAATTTATCTCTGAGACCCATATATTAAAACTAGATCCTTGGCAGCAAATGTGGCTAGGCTTAATTTTAAAATATCTCATTAATTTGCAGTAATGAGATGTAATGAATATTTATGGCAGGATTTATCTGTACATATTAATTTGCCATGATGTGTCACTGATAAACTAGTACTGTAAGCTGAAATCAATAGATGTCAAAATGAAAAGCATGTAAAATATGTCTAATAACTCCACTTGAGATTCCAGCATTTGATATAAAAGATAATATGTTTTCTGCAAATGAAAGTATGCTGTAGAATTCACTTTATACACCACAGGGAGTGAACTCATTTTCTCTGCACACTGTTTATTACATTTAAATATCATTGCTCCTTCCTCTCCTACTTTATTAATAAAGCAGAAAGACAATGTTTTCTTCAGTAGAAAGCCAATGTCTTCCCTTCTAGAGTTTTTCTATTCACATCATCTGGATCACAGAGCAAAGGAAATGGCATGTCTGATGTCATCAGCATGATCCACCAGAGCGTTTGCACACATTTCGGGTCTCGTTCTGTGTGAGATACACATTTTGGCTGAACTTGGGGTGTTGGCTTCATAGCTGTCATCACTAGGCTCAAGGTAACTGAACGGCTCTAACTGTATGGAGCTTTAGTGGCATCTTCATTTACCCTAATGCAGCACACTTTAAAGAATTATTTTCTCGCATCGTTTTGCTATAGGAAGTAAAATGAAACATGCTGGTCACCTGCAGACTTTCTGATTGGTGAGTCACGAAGACCAAGCTTCTTAATAATGAGATCCTATGTAAGGCCTTAAATAAGGAGCCTGCCTATCTGTGTCAGTCTGTGTTCATCTCTATTCAGCTTGATCATATCCTCAAATGCTGTTCTGCGGCATGACATCACTCTGCTTAATTTTGTAGGATAAACATTGGATTTTTTTTACTGCATTTCTCCATCATCTTCTCTTCATTCACCACACCACCCCTTACAAGTACCCATTTCCTGGTGTTTATTTTATTGAACTGCAATTTTTCCTTTCTGAGTAAAGATGTACTTATAATGTACTGTGTGATTTTTTTTTGTTTCTTTGTATGTTCTTCCCCATGGTACTGTATTTGTTGTCACTGTATTTGATTCTGGTGCCTTGCATCTTGTATATACATTTTTCTAATTTGGGGAGGGGAAGGGAGATAACAAAATGCTGAAATAAGGAGACAGGATGGCCCATTGTAACAATGAGATGTACAAGACACTATGTTGAAAACAAACTATACAACTTTGTGGGAAGGGGTGGGGAGGAGGGAGAGGGGAAGAAGGAGTTGAGGAGGTAGGGAGGAAAGGGATGATAGGGGAAAATCAAAGGAGTAGGCAACAATGCTCTATAGGAAATGGACTCCCTACCTTGCTCGTGTAACTGTAACTCCTCTGTACAGTATCTTTACAATAACATGTATATATATATATATATATATATATATATAAAATGAAAGATTTTTAAGAAAGAGTCTCACAGATGAATTTTCTGACCTGGATGGCTCCAAATCACAATCCTCAGATCTCAGCTTCCTGAATAGGTAGGATTACAGGTGAGAGAGACTGGATCCCAGCTGGGGCCTGGTGTATTTTGTTAAATATCCTTCTACATGTTTCTGTAGATTTTAAACAAGGCAAGAGTTTAAATAAGGTAAGGCTCTAATTAAGTTAAGAGTTTATATCTGTGGGCTCTCCATAATGCGTGTTGCACTTCATAATGCATGCTCATTCTTGATGCACTCTTCTTCTGTCTCATTGATTGAATGGAGATCAGCCACAGTCCTTATTAGAAGGAAGGAGAGAATATTAATATTTCAGTATTTTAGATAAATGAATGGACATGTTTAGTCCACTGGGCACGTTTAGAGGGAATTCTCTCCTGTTGGAGTTACATGCATGGCGACCTCATTTTCCTTTTGTCCTGGAGGAGCTGAATCTTTGAGGAAACACACAAAGCAGGATTATGGTGGCCACTCGGGACACAGACATTCCTCTTGGAAGTCCTTTGAAGGTTTTGGGTATGGGACCAAATTTCTGTGGTCTGTGGTCACCAAGGGTTTTTGTTTATAGTCAACATTCTTAATTCTGCTCACACACAGCCTAGCTGTGTCCAGTCTGGGGATAACACACTGATATGTGATCTAACATCCAGCCCTTCTTCTTGTCCATTTACTTGAAAGATCCACTCTCCAGGCAAGAATGCCTGGAGGCTTCATCTCTGATTCCACAAATCCTAGCAAAATTCTACAATCCTGTGGTTCCCCAGCACCTGAGCCTGAGAGCCTGTATAAATGAGTTCAAGTGACCAGGCTGTGCAGCAGTAAGTTTAGAGTTGTGTCTGGAAGACTAGACAAGGAGGGTGAGGGAGATGGGGATGATGGATCTATGACCTGGCCCACATCCCCTCTGACTCTTCAGAATATCTGGTTGTATTTGCACACAGTGGCCGGGCACGACACTCACCAACACACGTGGGCTGGGAGATTTGCATGGAGTCCAGCAGCCATGGCTTCACTTCCTGTCCCACACTCCTCAGCTTCATAGTGGGTAGGTGAAGGTCCTTAGAACCTGTGGGCCACAGACTTCTGATTGGGAAAATATGAGAATAATAATTCCTACTCTCAGGGTACAAGGCTTAAAAACCAGAGAGAATTCTGCATATCACACGCCTGTGATCCAGGAAAGAATCCTCATATCACATGTCTACGATTGAATGCTGGTTAAGAAATCCTCCCATTTCATTATCAAGGCTGATGTACAGTAATAGATAGATACAGTCAGTGGTGTAACTTCCTGAGTATCAGGGAAACTGCTTTCCCAATGGCCTGGACAAGAATGCAAGGCTGGTTTGTTCTCCTCAGTGAGGAAAGCATTCCCAGTGAGGGCAGTAAGAACTTAATCAGTTAAGAGGCACACCTTGAAGATGGACACGGGGGATTCTTCATAAGTCTTTTGTACCATGGACACTAAAGGCATTCAGTACTTCACAAGGAATGTTCCATATAGGTTGGTCATTAGTAATTACCATTTGTACAGAACTTTCCTGTTTAAAGCATGAGTTCATATACATTCCTCTCACTACAATTCTCAGGAAGGCATAATTGGTGCAAATTTATTCTCCACCACTTTTTTTTGCCAATCATAGAGCCTGAACTCTGGGCCTGGGCTCCATCCCTCAGATCTTCAGCTCAAGGCTAGCACTCTACCCTAGAGCCACAGTGCCACTTCAGGTGCTGAGGAATCAAACCTGGGGCCTCATGTATGCAAGGAAAGCATTCTGCCACTGAGCCACCTTCCCAACCCCTCCACCACTTTCTTTACTGGAGCCATTCACTAGAGTATTGTCTTCACCTTGCAGTGACAATTCTCTTAGTTTCCTGTGGTCATTTCACAACTGAACACATGATACACATTTGGCCAATACAAATAGAGATGTTTTTTTCAAAAAGTAAAGGAGCAAACAGTGGTTCTTGAACAGTTTGCTGCCATTGAAGAAAATGCTCCAGAAGAAACCTCTCCTCCCATTTTCAAGCATTGCTGGAAGGAGTTATTTCAAGGAAAAGGTAACAGTAATCATTTTACAATGGAGGACTGAGCATGAGGTGAAGAGCCAGCTCATGGGCGGTAGAAGGGAAACACAGAAATAGTTCTGGTAATTTTGTCATCTAGATATGAGTTCACCACCCTACAATCAAAGTGTATTGGGAATCACAAACAAAATCCTGATATTTTTAACAACTTTGTTTTTAAAAACTTTAACAACTTTGTGTTTAAAAACTTTGTTTTTTTTTTTTACCACCATTCCCTAAGCATTGATTTAGCACTGAAAATCCTTCAGCTACTGAATGTAAATGCCAGAAGTAGGAAAACAAACAGCATGTGGTCTGAGAACCTCTGGGTGAGGTATGTATATATGCATGCGTGTATGCATGCAAGCATGCATTTAGTTATGAAACTACACTGGGGTAGAACACATGGCAATGGGTTTTATTCGGGGCTTACATGCAGGGCTTGGAAATTGTCTCCTTGGTTTTTCACTCAAGGCTGGTGCTCTATCACACAGCCCCACTTGAGTCTGGCAAATAGCAAATTATTCAATACATTCTAGTGAACCCTAAAGGGTTCTTTTCATATATGATTAAATGGCTTTATATCTGGTTGTTTTCTAATTTAACACCCCTTCATTCAAATTAATGCTCAAAGTTTAAAATAAATTGTAATTTTTCATATGTCATGGCCTTCTGTCCCCAAACAAGGTCTTACCTTGGGGAAGGGTGGGATGGGTACAGTGAGAGGTATTCGTGCTTGTAAGAACACACTTTAATCTATGGCAGGAAGAAAATTGTGGCAATTAATAAAATGTATTTCCAGCAGGATTGCCAGCTGCCCAGGTGATTTCTGTGAGCAGAAGAGTGGAGTAAAGCCTAAACCAAAGTCAGCCTGTGCTTCTTCCACAACCTTTCTCACTCTCCAAATACTTTTGCCTACATTCAGCAAGGTCATTGGTATGAAGCAGAAATTCCTCAGGGAAGCAGAAGTGTGTGGGATTCTGCCATGGCTTTAGAAGTGATGCATGTGGCTAGAATTTAAATAAGCAATAAGTATGATTTTCTGTACACATGTAATTGAGAATCCATTCACTCAACCCAGTCATTCAGGACAAAAGCAGAGGGTACTTTTTCTATGATTAAGCATTTCAACTGCAAGATATTCTTAGTTGAAAGACAAAAACCCATTTTAAACATTAAGATGGAAGGAAGTATGTTAGATAAATTATTATTACCACATTGGGAAACAAGACAGGTAGAGTCTTGTGCTAGATACCTCTGTAACTCTAAGAGCTTGGTCAAATCTTTTGACCTCTATGAATTTCAGTGTTCTAACCAACATAACTGACTTGCCCATGCATATGTATTTTACATGTGTAATAAGGTTCCTTTCTTCACAGGTGCTTGTTCTGTGCCCCAATGGACAAAATATGAGTCAACAAGAGACCTGCAACTAATTTAGAACAACGCAAAATGGTCATCCTAATGCCTTACTCTGGAACAGGCTGTAGGCTGGTTCATTAAAGGGATGGACTTGAGGAAAGGGACTTAAATTGTCCCTCTCACACTAGGACCCAGCTCTGTGGCCTTCTAGACAATCTTACAGCAAGATCACTGAGCAGACATGTCTGAGTCCAGGTGTTGAGTCAGGTGCATCCATTCTTCAAATGACAACCCCTCCCCTCACATATTTGAAAAGCATTCTGTCTGAGGCCAAGCAGGATCAGACACACCTGTAATCCAAGCTCCTAGTGAGGCAAGGATAGGGAAATCACAGCATGAGAGCAGCAATTGAAAAACAAAGACTTTGAAAAACAAACTAATAAACCAAAAAGCATGGGGGGTTGCTTACCTAACAAGCACAGGCCCCGAGTTCAATCTACAGTACTGCAAGAGAGAAAATAGAAACTGCTCATCTAAATACTTTCCCCAGTTTGCAGTCCCCCAGCTTAAAAGTCAAAGTAATTAGGTTGAGTTTTCCACAGTGATGAAGTGGAGCCCAGGAACAGCACAGAAGAAGCCCCTGTGTGGCAGCTCACCTGTTCTCCCTGAGTTGGAGCTCACAAAGTGCACAAACAGAATATGAAGAAGACCTTTGCACCACTTCACCCTTTGGGGAATCTTTGTTTCTACAGAATTTAGATCATATCAGAATTTTGGAGAAGTTCCTTCTCTTCCTCCTAAGAATGCAAGGTCTGCACTCACATGTGTCTTCAGTATTAGCTCAGAGAGAAAAATCATCAGAGGAGATTCAGTTTTAATTGCAACCTTCCAGAGTGGATATAAACATAGTAGGTCATGGGCATCTAATAGTGGTTAAAATCAGGATCTTGGAAAAAGCAGATGCAAATGACAGGCTGTGAGCTGACCTCGCAGTGTAAATCTCAGAGGCGACAAACAGCAGCACAAACAGGTACAGCTGCTGGTGCGGGGGGAGGAATGCTGTGAGGTTCCATAGCAAAAAATTAAAACTATATTTTATGAAGTAATAATTAATTATTGATTAGACCACATTGCAATACCTTTCAAGTTGAGCTACGATTTTTTTCCTTAAAATTACTTTAATTGTTAACTATAACTCCAAAGGAAAGCTTTAAACAAAAACAGATTAATGAATCTAATTTGTTCACTTGAAGTGGTGGAGTCAGCATAAGCCAGAAGCTGAGAGCATCTCACCCCTGAGTGTTTATTTCGGATCATAGTATCTAGCCACGCTGCCTGTGTGTACAATTGTGAATGTGCTAAGTCTTTCCCATTTGTAAAGGAAGGTGACTCTTTACTCCACTGTTCATAGCCCTAGTTGATTCTTTTGTTGTTGTTGTTGTTGTTGTTGTTGTTGGTCATGGGGCTTGAACTCTAGGCCTGGGTGCTATCCCTCAGCTCTTCAGCTCAAGGCAAGCGCTCTACCACTTGAGCCACAGAAGCACTTCCAGTTTTCTGGTGGTTAATTGGAGATAAGACACAGGTGGACCCACTGCAACAATGAGATGTTATGTCTAAAAATGAACTTTACAACTTTGGCATGGGGATGGGGGGGAGGATGGGAAGGGATGGGAAGGGGAAACAAAGGAGGAGGCAACAATGCTTGATAAGAAATGTACTCATTACCTTGCTCATGTAATTGTAACCCCACTGTATGGTATTTTCATCATCATCATCATCATCATAATAATAATAATAGTCACACAGACTTTCTTGCTGGGGCTGGCTTTGAACCACGACCTCAGATCTCAGCCTCCTGAGTAGCTAGGATGACAGGCATGAGCGCCAGCCCCCAGTTGATTCTCTGAGGCAAATGTCCTGCATTCTCATCACCTCATGTCTGGTGCAGCTCCAAGCCCTCATTCAAAGCAAGCGCAGGTGAGGAGAGGCGAGCAGTGCACACAGGCCTTTTGTAGCCTCGGCCTCTTCAGCCTGACCACGTTGATGAGGTCATTGTCCAAATCCCTCCTCAGCGAGCATTAGTGGGTGCCCCTGTGGAAACAGCTCATCTGTGCTCTGCCCCAAACACTCACCTCTGGCCTCGTTCACACGCTTTGCCTGCTTCCTAGCTTAGCAGATTCCACTAGGGTCTATGCTACACGTCTGTATGTTATCTAATGTTTCTTCTTAATTCCATGTCTGTCCTTGATCCAGGAATTCTATGACTTCTTCAAATGTTTCCCATCACACATGTAACACCATTCGTGTTCCTGGTCACGGCTTTACAGCCACAGCTCTGCTTGCTGAGCTCTTGCCTCTCGTCTTTGTCAAATCTCATCTGAACACCCTGACCGCCACGCCTCCCTCAAATCCATGCATGCCTGATTCCTTCACCATTGCAGTTCTCATCACCGGCTGGAAATAGAGTGCTGGTTCATTATTCACAGCTCCTCTTCCTGTCCACTTCACGGTGGCATGATGAAGGGCAGCTGCAGGAGAGCGTGTTCCTCCCCTCCATGGTGGGAAAGTGAGCGCGAGAGGAAGAGGAGAATCCAGGCTCTCAGCCCAGCAGCAAACCATCCCTGATGTCATCCCTCCCACTGGGTCCCAACCCTTCCACAGGTCCCATCCCCCCAACACCACTACGGGCTGCTGGCCACACCGCCAACACTTGGTTGCTGTTGGACACTTCCAAACCACGACACTTGTTTAGACTAAATGACACAAGTCCTCAAGTGGCTGTTAAGTCAGCAGCTTTTCTATTCTGAGTGGTTTTGATCATAACACTATTTCCATAGGCTGAAGTCCTGAGATTGCTAATATTCAAAGAATGGCTTTTATCAGTATAAGAAAGACAGTCGGTGATGTATGAAAAGACTGTGTAGGGCATGGCAAATAATAAATAAACACCCCTCAAATGGTTCATGCAGCAGTTTTTGAGCATGTGTTGTATGGTAAGGCCTTGTGTTGGGTTCCGGGATTTGGGCATTCCTGACCCTGTAGAGTTGAGGTATTAGCCAAGCAGAGACAACCACCAATGCTATGACTTCATCCCACCCACGGACAGATGGTGGCTAGAGGATGCTGGGTGCAGTTAGCGTTTTGACTTTATAAAGTCCCATTGTGGGACTTTATGAGAGTGGGAGACACAAGAGGAGTCTTCTGTGGAGACCCTACTCTGAAACTTGAATTTCGGATTCTTCCCGTGTTAGTGAGGACATGGAGTAAGATCAGCTTTTCCCAGGGCAGGGCCAGTGAGTGTCAGCTCCCAGCTGGCCCAGAAAGGGGACAATAACCTGGTCCTCCACACCATGAGTTTTCACACACCTTAGCAGGGACATCATCCACCAGCAGATCGCTACCTCCAAGAACATCTGACCCAGGAAGGGGCAGGAAACCTTGGTAAGCAGGGTGGGTGGTGTGGGCTGCAGAAAGGGGTGGGGGCTCCCCGGGGAGCCCTGTGGATCGGGGAAGCTTTAAACTCTTCTTAGATCACATTCATAAAAATCCATGTGGCTGTCCTAGAACGAGGGGTTCACAGTACCCAGAGAGGGCAAAGGATTTTAGTCCCACCAACACTGGAGCTACCCACACACCGCTCCCGAGCTCTGACATCCAAGGCAGAATGACGGGTTCTGCGCTGTGCACAGGGAGCCACGGCTCCTGCTCCTGGGCCTGTTCTCTCCCTCCTTTGCTGAAGCTGCTCTTCATTGTAATTTGAAATGCTGAGGTAAAAGATAAAACTAATGTATCCTGAGAGAAAACGTTCAACCATATGGCGATCTTCCTCTTCTCAAGGGAAAGAGACTAGAATAGCATCCTCTGTAGGTTAATGAGACATATTTTACTTTTAGGAGGAACCATCCAAGATGTAAGGGCAGAAGCTTTTATAAGAACTCTCCTTAAGAAATTCGTGAAATTTTAACATGGGAGACAATTTCATTTTATTGAGCAGCGTTTCCTCATTGATGTGCTGAAGGACCTAATCTGTTTATAATGTAAAAAAAAAGAATCTCAGAGACACAATAGCAGTCACATTTCATGAAGACTCCAATATTGCAGTGTCCCTGGCGATGGGAGCCGCACTTTGGTGCAGGGCACAGACGGGAGGCAGTTCACCACTGCAGCCCCTCCGCAGCTCCTCCAACCACCGGGGGCTCGGAAGAACCTGCGGTGTCTGTCCTCATACATCCTCACATGTCCCCGGGGACCCGGAGACACCCCAGTGCCAGGCAGTACCAGCTGCGCGTTCACCAGACAATCTTCCCGAGCTTCTTGTGGAGATATGAAGTGTATTCACCCCCACCCCCACACACATGTGCACTTGTGTACTTATGTAGGTGAACATGCATGCACATACACCTCACAGCAAGGTGTTTCACTGAACCATGTGAAAGTAGCTTTATGACATTTTGACTATTATCTCTACAATAGTCTATATCTTCTTTTTCTTTTGTTTTAGCCCATTGTGGGACTTGAACTCAAAGCTTGAGCACTGTCCCTGAGCTTTTTCACTCAAGGCTAGCACCCTTTTTTGCCACTCCTGGGGCTTGAACTCAGGGCCTGAGCACTATCCCTAAGGCTTCTTTTTTGTTTTGCTCAAGGCTAGTGCACTACCACTTGAGCCACAGAGCCACTTCCAGCTTTTTCTGTTTCTGTGGTGCTAAGGAATTGAACCCAGGACTTGGTGCGTGCTAGGCAAGCACTGTACCACTGAGCCACATTCCCAGCCCAACGTTAGTACTCTTCTAACATTTTGAGCTACAGCGCCACTTCCTGTTTTCTGGTAGTTAATTAGAGATAAGAATCTCACATCCTTTCCTGCCCAGGCTGACTTCAAACCATGCTCCCCAGATATCAGCTTCCTGAGTAGCTAGGATTACAGGTGTGAGCCACCTGGTGCCTGGCTAGATAGGCTATATTTTCTAACAGGGAGATCCTCCATCATAACCACAAAGTAGAAATTTACCACTGAAAACTCAGAGTATTACTAGCAATGTGTTTTCTCTATAATTAGATCACATAGGTGAGTCAAACAGATAGGCATACACCCCAAATATAAGATTCAAGATCAACAGTGAAGAATTTCAACTGAAAATTCAAATCCCAGCATAAATGGGCTTAAAATTTAGAATTTCTCAGTATTTCAGTTTTCCCTATTAATATGAATTTATCCCCAAAAGGCCCATTTCCCTTTTTTATTACATTAGCACAGGTAAGTGCTTTGCTGCTTTTGAGTATGCTGAACACAAGCATGTGTGCATGCACACACACACTCACACACACACACACACACACACACACACACACACACACACACACAGAGTCATTTCATAAGGGTGAAAGTAATGTCCCAGATAAAAGGAAACTTAAAGATCAAATAGAAGAGCAGTCCAGAATCTAGACTAGGAAGACTTGGCTTCGGGAACTTGGAATACATTATCTAGAAGATGACAGGTAACATGGTCTTGGAGGATGCCAGGGACAAAGCAGAAGGTTTGGGTGGGGGTCTGTTCCCATGATGGAAACCTTCATAGAACCAATGTTTCTCTTCCCTTAGACTTGGCAAATACCATTGGCAAGCCTAGAAACAATAGCTAATAAGGATGACAAAGATCGTTTCCTTAGGATTATTTCACCTGCTAGATTTGCAGATATCGCAAACAGCAAAAGAGCACGGTGAGTAGCTTTTGCTAGCCTCCTCTACAGGCCTCTCTTAGAGAAAGGAGCACAGTGAACGAGGAAATGATTCTGGCCCCACATCTCCATCAGCAAGAGCTCTGCCTGGATTCTTCTAGTAAGAGATAACTATTGTTTCTAAGTCTCGGAGCTGACTTTTGAACATATGTACAGACACTTTGATCCTGGTGTTCTGTCCGTGTCTGATAACAGTGCAAAGGATCATAATGGTGGCCAGATGGGACTTCTGGCCTTCCTTCTTCGGGTCTCAGCTTGGGCTGTGCCCTCCCTTTGAGGTGGGTATGCTATGTGAGGGGCTTGTAGTGACATGCCTCCCCTTCAATGGCAGACAGCAGACTGGAGGAGCCTGTCAACCTCTCTTTCTAATGCCTGCTTTTATGTTTATCACATCATCCTTTTGGATGATGGACAGCTGAAGGATGCTAGATCCATACTGTTGAACTGTGTTTTCCTTTGGGTTCTTGCAGCTTTCAAAACACCGTAAGCGTAGGAAGAAAAGTTTCCTGTGTACACGAGAAGATTCGATGGGGTTCTCAGCCAGGCTGAGGGAGCTCAGAATCCTGGAGCTGTCTCCAGCGCCTTCAGGAACTGGTGGCCTTATGTGACTTGCATTGGTTCACAACCAGATGAAGAGCATATGCCACGATTCAGGCCTACAGCTGGTCTGTGCTTTGGTGACAGCTTTGACAGTGGCAGTGGGCAGCTAAGATTCAAGAGAACATGCTGATGAATTTCATTGTCATTGTATGCCTGACCTACACCTCTCGGAGGCAGCACAGACATGGCCTGCAGTCCAGCAGCTCTGCAGAGCAGGCCAGGGGAAGCCTTTTTACCCTTCAGACAAGGCGCTTCTGCTCCCCAGCTCGGAAGCCAAGTTGTTCCAAGTGCCATCGTATGGATGGATGAACCCCACATCAGTGGAGGAGCACAGGACATCATCCTAAGAAAGGAGAGCTGTTTTCTGTGGCTCGAATGTCATGAATGGTCATATTTCTAGGGGAAAACCCACTCTTCAACAGTCCTAGGGTTTTTCTTTTTTTTTTCTTTTTTTTTTTTGTCGGTCGTGGGGCTTGAACTCTGGGCCTGAGCGCTGTCCCTCAGCTCTTCAGCTCAAGGCGAGCGCTCTACCACTTGAGCTACAGCACCACTTCCGGTTTTCTGGTGGTTTATTGGAGATAGGAGTCTCACAGTCTTTCCTGCCCGGGCTGGCTTTGAACCGCGATCCTCAGATCTCAGCCTCCTGAGTAGCTAGGATTACAGGCGTGAGCCACCAGCGCCCGGCAACAGTCCTAGGGTTTTATGTTTCTTTCCGAGTAGGAATAAATCACTGGAATAAGGAGAAAATTAAAGAAATAAACAAAATTCCTGGCACTATGATATAGAAATGGATGAACTAAATTGTTTCATTATTTTTCTGTCTTTCTTGCTTGTACTAAGAAATAAACTTGGAGCCTTATTCTTGTCAGAACAACACTCTACCACTTGTGTCAGATTCCAGTCTTGCTTTTAGTTTTTATTTTTTTCAGAGATGGTCTTGAACTTTTGCTTTATGTCACAATCATATTATTTCTGCCCTGGAGTAGCTTGGTTCACAAGTGTGACCACCACTGCTGGCTTGTTTTGGTCTTTCTAAATTTCCTATTTCTGTTGTTTATTTTTTTTAGTAACATTTTATTTTTTTTTAATTTATTTTGTCAGTCACGGGGCTTGAACTCTGGGCCTGGGCGCTGTCCCTCAGTTCTTCAGCTCAAGGTGAGCACTCAACCACTTGAGCCACAGCGCCACTTCCAGTTTTCTGGTGGTTTATTGGAGATAAGAGTCTCACGGACTTTCCTGCCAGGGCTGGCTTTGAACCATGATCCTCAGAATTTAGCCTCTTGAGTAGCTGGGATTACAGGCATGAGCCTCTGGGCATCTGGCTTAATAATTGTTTTTTGTTGTTGTTTTTGTTTTTTTGGGTTTTTTTTACAATCAATGAAACAATGTTTATTCGCTTTCCAAGAGATGAAAGGAGCAGACATCATAAGAAGTGTTAACCCTGCATGAGGTTGATGCACATTTGAGCTATGGAAGGATTATATGGCTGTCATCTTTTAGTTTTAGTTTTAGTTCAGCTACGTGTTCCAGGAGGCTGATGGATTGTCACTTTCTTCATGTTCTTGCCACTGCATTTTTTTTCTCAGCTTTTTTCTGCACCTACATTATCAAGGCAGGATGCAGCTACGGGCTCCGCTTCAGTTCAGAAGAACAGTGACTGCAAAGTAAAGGAAAACAGCCTTCCTGACATACTTTATGGTGTCCTTCACAAAACGGACAAAAGTTGACAAAAGTGTCTGCCAGGCACCACCTCAAGCCTTTCAGTGTTTGTTTTGTTTTCAGAGGTACGTCTAACATCAAATATTTATACAATGACATTTCATTTTAACATCTCCATTTAGCGATTAAGATGCATTTTGCATTAGGTTTATACAATGCCTTGGCAATACGGGTATTTCGATGATAGGAGTTCTGCCAATCCAAGAACATGAGAGGTCTTTCCATCCTCTGGGATCTTTGTTAAATTCCTCAAAGTTTTCAAGTTTTCTCTGTAGAGTTCGTTTTCCTGCTGTAGCCAGGAATTCTAACACCATACTGTGTAAGAGTGGAGAGACTGAAAGCCCTTGTCATCTTCTTGGGTTTAGAGTGGTTTCAGTTTTTCACCACTTAGATTAATGTTCGTATAGTATGCTAAATATAGCCTTTGTTATATTAAGGTACTTTTTTTCTGTTCTTAATTTCTTCAAAGATTTTACAATAAAATAGTTTTGAATTTTGTCAAAATCCTTTTCTGAGATGATCATATGCTTCTTACTTTTTTTATTGTGAAAGTACTGTACATAGGGGTTACAATTACATGGGCAAGATAATGAGCACATTTCTTATCAAGCATTGTAGACTCCTCCTTTGTTTCCCCTTCCCATCCCTTCCCATCCTCCCTGATTCTTGTTCTTGATTGTGCTTGTATGCTCTATTACAATTATTGATTTACAAATGCTCACCTACCTTACATTCCTGAATGAAACTAACTTTATCTTGGAAGATCTTTTTAAATAGGGCAAGCATTGAGTAGCCTTTGTAAATATGAAAGCTAAGTCTGAGCTGAAAATCTAGGATACGTAGAGTTAGAATGTGGAAGTTAAAGATGAAAAATGTCTGTGAACAAGGACATGTGGCTACTAGAAAATTTTAAATGGCATTGCTAGGTCACATGGCATATCTAACAGTAAGTACCACCGTGTGAAGTCAGCAAACCATCTACTGCGAAGATAGTTTCCAGGAACTAGGTTCCAGGTCTAAGTTCCACCAGGCCCCACTTACCATCATACAGACTCTACCTTCAGATGGGTTTGGAGCACGTGGAATGGATCCCTGCTGCCTGGTGCCTCACTAGGCCAGGATCGCACAGGAAGCATGATGCACCATCTAGAACAATTTTTCTTTTGGGAAGGCCGAGGCAACCAATAATGGCTCTTCAGAGACATGGCCTGCACCAGGGCTCCTGCAGTGCCTGAAACCTCACTTTGCCCCTGGTCTGCCCCTTCAGGCTCCAGTTCCGTATTTGCACTTCATTTTCCCAGTGTGTTGCTGTGTGTCTGCGGTGGTGTTCCTCCGGAACCCGTGAGTGTCAGGGCTCACGTTCCGCATGTTCTCTCTCTGGACTGGGACTGGGATGTTCATGGCCTTTGCCCTAGCAACTCCTGGCGTTACTTGGTTTCTTCCTTCCTTACCTGTTGACGTTCAATCGGTCATACTTTATGTCTTCTTACTGTCCCCGGCATGTGGATTCTTGATCCTTTTACCTGTACAAAGGAGTGGGGGCAGGTAAAGGCTCCATTGATCCCTGAAGGTGTGAGCAAATATAAGAATGTCCAGTGTTGTATATGGAGGGGGAGATGAAATGTACACTTCAGTAAAGAACCAGGTAATAGTTACAAAGGTTTTCTTCAGCCAATACCAAGGGTGACTGATTGTACTCTCTGTTTTCTTTTTATAATTATTATGTTATATAGAAAAAATTCCACAGAACTCATATTGAAATAATGACTTACTGACATTTTTACAGTGAAGTTCTGTTAATGAAGCTTCACAAAATTAAAAGGGATTTGAGAATTAGAGAATGGCCAATTAATTACTAATGCCATTTGTTTCTTTTCTTTTCCTTTTTTTTTTTGTCAGTTGTGGGGCTTGAATTCTAGGCCTGGGTGCTATTCCTCAGCTCTTCAGCTCAAGGCTAGCTCTCTACCACATGAACCACAGCACCACTTCCAGTTTTCTGGTGGTTTATTGGAGATAAGAGTCTCACCGGCTTTCCTGCCCAGGCTGGCTTTGAACCATGATCCTCAGATCTCAGCCTCCTGAGTAGCTAGGATGACAGGCGTGAGCTCATTTGTTTCTTATTATATGACCAGATTTGATTTCCTCTATCCTTAGTACATTTTATTTCCTCCTGATAAACACTGATCAACATCAAGTTTAGAATCACCCCCAAAAGCTTTGAGATGTCATCTGTTACTCTCCATCTCAGTTATAGAAACAGTTATAGAAACGATTGACCAAAGCACTTTGATGTTCAAATCTTCACTTCTCAGAAAATCATAGAAAATTTCCACCTGAAGATAAGCATAACTGATTGAATTAGCTTGTTTGAATGAGAGTATTACAAAGTAGGCATAAAGGAGAAGTAACATGTCTTCTCAACTTTCCCTTCATTTATAACAGCACAACACTATGAATGCAGTTTTTAAGTTTATGTCAAACAGGCCAATCTCACATGCAGATCTTACCATCGGTTGTATTTTTTTTAAAAAGTAAATGTAAATACTACTACACAAGCACAGTAACAAAAAATAACATGATATTAACACAAAAACAGTCATTAAGTCCAGTAGAGCAGAATAGAAGACCCAGAAGGAAAAACACATAGCTGTAGCTACAGCTCTCTGAACTTTGACAAAGGAGACAAAAACATATATTGGAGCAAAAAGAGCCTGCATCCCTGGTGAAAAGGCATTGTGGGAGCTGACATGTACTGACCCAGCCACTCTGCTCCCTTCCTGCTTAGTATTGTAGAGAAAATAATTGTATTAAAGTCATCTACCCACCGAACACTGTATACCGAGCATGCCTTGGCCATACTCCGAGCCTGGTGTGTGCTTGGGAGGCACACAGATTCCCCCTCCCCTTCTTTTTGGTTAACTGGCTCCACAATCCTTTACCCCATTCTGCACAGGCAGAAGAAGGTGCTCTCCCCAGCAAGCAAACTCAGCCGTAAGACACAGAGCTTGTTGAACCGGTGCCTGTGTGAGGGATTCAAGAGCACAGGCCTCGGCCTGTGGCAGGAGCCTGGCTGTGTGGGGCTGATGCCATTTCAGTCACTAGTTCCCAGGAGCCGTCCCGCACGGCTGGGCATGCCCGTTGGTCATCTGTGATCTTTGAGCTAAAGAAATACAAGTAGCACGCTATCTGTGAGGGAGAAGTTCTCCAGATTGTTTGTGACTGAAGTCAGCTGACAGTGGCTGGGCTGGGTGTGAAGGACCACCCCATACAGCGAAGGTTTTCCTGGGGATTCAGACAAGAAGCTTATAGCCAGAGAAGCACCTGGTCTTTTCTATTCAACGGGATGGCTTCCACCTGAGAGCAGGCTTCTTTGTACTCCAGAAATGCCCATGTTGCCTCACATGGCTTTCCCTGCCTGCTGTCCCCGGCTAGATGAGGATCCGGGCCAGGGTGGCACTGCAGCTGAGCTTCAGAGATGAGATGGGCTGGGAGGTGCCGCTGGCATCCAGCCTGAGAAGTCAATCAAATGGCAGGTCAGGTTGAACACTCAGCTGTCGGCCGGGATTCAGCCACTGAAGAAACAGTGCAACCGTGGGCTTTAATGATTTTCCAAGTCTGTCTCTGAAGACAATTCCACTTCATGCACATCTAAGTCAGCTTAAAGAACAAAAGCTGGCCACCATGCCTGTCCCTGCTATGTGTTTGATATGGCATGTTTATAGTTATCTTCTGAGGTTTTCTGAAGATAGCAAATGCACAGGAGCCACGTCTTACATATGAGGAGTGGTGAAGAGTCAGCTCTTTAGCCTACAGCAGGGTGCTGCAGCCAGGCACTGCTCTCCTGGAACACCTCTGGCAATTACAGTGGAGTCGCTCAGGTGTTCTGAAAGGTGCGGTTGTACAGGAACTAATTTTAAAATTCTCCCAGAAAACCCCAAGACAACTGGACAGGGCTGCAAAGCATTGCAGGAGCAGGCATTCTACTGTCTCCTCCCTGTTCTATGTACATTTTACACACACACACACACACACACACACACACACACACACACACACACACACACACACACACACACACACGTGCAGGGACCAATGAACCCAGACACAGGATCTTCCAGAATTTAGAGGTCATGGTTCACCAATTGTAGCAGCATGAGTCTGATTGGGCATGAGCAGCGGAAATGAACACGGAGCCAATGTCACCTTACAATTCTGAGACAGGTGGAACACAGCTGCTGGAGAGTTAGCTGGATGGCTCAGCCCTGGACACGCATGCGACACCTGCTCCTGCAGAGGCACAGCCTTCCAGGTTCTGCCTCCACTGAATAATGACTGCCCCTGTGGTTTTTGGCAGGAAACTTCTGCAGCGAGGACTGCAGGAGAGCAGTTCATGAGAACCTTAGCAATCCAGGAACTCATCAAGAGGAAACAACTTCCGTCATCTTCCTTAACCCACGAAACTGGAATCCACTCCAACGCTTGACTCCGACCCAGGTTCCCCTCAGCTCACAGGTGTTGTGTCTCTCAGTGGCGCAAGTGTTACTGCAGCAAAACAGTTTCCCCAGAGCAAACAGTGGAGGATGCGTCCCATCCCACCCCACATTGGAGGAAATACAACCTCACGCTGTAGAAGTTCACTCAAACACTGAATGGCCGGAGGATGCTGAAAGTATTAGTGACTCCTGTTCTGAAAGCACAGCTTCTCAACGCTATGTCTTTCTCCACACAGATGAAGATTTTTGTCCAGTGATTTTTAAATCAATGTTAATTCAAAACAGAAAAAGCCACCATGAAACAGAATGAATAAAAAGAACCAGAACTCTGTGAGGCACTAGTGGAATGCTAGTGACAACACCCCCTGTGTACACTGGGAATGTGGTGCAGGAGGGGTGTGTATAGCAAACATAGAACCCCTTAACTTTTCTGTGTCAAAACAAATCTCACAACCTCAAAAGCTATAGGAGCCAACATCTTACAGCACGCTTGAACAATGAGAAGGTAGATATGGACCAGAACCTTTACACTTTCCCTCTTAAAAATTTAAGAGTTTTATTTGAAAAGTTGTCTCAGAGTCTCCCATTAATTACCCCATTTAATGTCATTTCCTTGTAATGTTAGCTGGCTTGATAATAAACTCATACACTGTTTTCATTCCTTCCCTGGCTCTCTGCTTGTTTATCCTGGCTCTACACTCAATAAGTGTCCTGCCTTTAAGCTTTATTGTATTTCAGACTTTGATTTCAGAAAAACCTACAGTAAGACAGTGTCAAAAAAGGGCATTTTATTCTTATTGTCAATGTATGTACTTGAATACACCATTAGTTTTCTCCAATTTTATTAGCATACATTAATAGTACAAAGTGATGTATTTCATGATGCCACTTCTGTGCAATATATCCATATATATATATATTTCAATCATATTCTCTATTTCTTATTCTCCCTCCTCTCACATCCCCCTTCTAGAACCCTAATAGTTCTAGTTTAGCTTTTATGAAAATTTTCCCAAAAAATTCCAAAATGGGAGAAGTTATCTTCCTGTCTATGGTGAATTAATGCCTTTTTTATTGTAACTATTCTGATACCTGGATACCATGTTGTTGTTGTTGTTTTATTACCTTCTCAATCATCACCTGGAAAAAAAATATTCTTGAAGAACATCATTAAAATAGCTCTGAGATCAGAGAAAGATGGCAGAGGAGAAACTGGAGGCTAAACAAGCTTTGGCATAGAAAGCAGTTTTAGTGTTCCAGTGAACAGTTCTAGGCTAGAGAATTACACCAAGTGTGCCATCACAGTACAGATGGTTTGGCCAGAGAGGGAAAATCCAGACAAGGAGACAGATCTGACCACTTGCCGGTAGCTGCAGCTGTGGCGGCTGCAGTGGCAGCCATTGCTGCCATACCTACAACAGAGAGAGTCCAGGACAAAGGCGCCAGACACAGTGGGCGAGTGGATTCTACTCAACACCAGAAAGAACTGACAAGGAGCAGATTGCAGACCAGCAATGGCTGAGGAATCAAGACTCTGGCATGAGTAGAACCCTGACATCCTCACTCCTTCTCAGGGAGCAGAGGAGGGAAGGCTGCCCCTCCCCCACCACTGGAGATCTCCATCTTTGATACTGACAAAGGCCTGGCTGAGCAGCTAGCTCCAACTCAGGCCTTGGAAGAAAACAAAAGAGTCATTTAGCAGGTCACAGGAACCTGACCTGACCTGCCAGGCTCAGCTCCACCCAGGGGAAAGTCACCCCACCCAGGCAGGGAAAGCTCCACCCCCAGAGGAGTGACTTTCTTCACTGGTAAATGGAGCCAGAGGCTGCCCCTCCCTACAGCACTCTAGACAAATAATTGAAATTCAGTAAACATAAACCCTGAGAATGGCTCCAAGCGAGGCTCTGTGAGTGTCTCAGAACCTAGCCTCTCAAGGAAAAGCTACTGTTAGCTGAAAGGCCTCAACCCAACCCAGAACCTAGCCTTATCACAGCATCTCCAAACTAGAGGAAACAGCCATCTCCCTCTGTTGTGATACTCAAAACAGATCTCCCTCCTACTGAACTAACCTGGGAGGAGGATCACAAAATCCTGGGTAATGCAGAGCGTTTTTTCTGCCTGCTCAAACAAACTGACTTAAGAAACCAATCAAGCCACTGAAAAACCAAACACCACAAACTGACCAGAGACTCCACCAAGAGACTTGGTTATGGACACAGGGGAAATACAGGATCTTCCTATTCCACCATCCCCACCACCCCCTGCTGAAAAAAAATCAAAGAAATCTTCTTTGTACCTTTAAAAATTTTTCATTTTTTAAAAAATTTGTTTTATATTAATCCTTTTTTTCCTCTTATAATTTTTATTTTAGGTGTATATATGTGTCTGTGCTTTTTAAAAAATCTCTTATGATCTTTTGGTCCTTTTTTTATTCTTTTCATTTTTTTTGTTTTTTTTCTTTTTTGCATGACTTAATTGCTGTTCTGCTCATCCCCAGATATATACCCATCATTGATTATTAGACCTTATCCCCCATTGTGTACATATTTAATCCAGAAATTTATTACTCAATTCAACCTCTTAGGCTTAACTTCTTTAATAGCAGTATTATCTCTTTATACCTATATAATTTTCAAGTAACTAATTTTAAGATTTGTATTTTTTGGTTTTTCATGTCTCCTTTCTATCTCTCCCTTCCTTTCATCCTATCCTTTTCTTCTCTCAATATCATTTCTTTAAACAGAAATAATTTTAAGTGTTTCACTCTTTAAATTTAAAATTTTGTTTTTCCATTTTTTGTTTTTTTTTTCTTTAATCTCTTTTCTATCATTCTGTCCAATCCATTTCCCTCTCTGAGATTAGGACTTGGATAAATTGACTCTCCTTTAACCTCTCCACTTCCCTCTAATCCTATTTTTCTCCACATTTCTCCTTAAACCTAATAATTTCTGGTTTGTCAAATTCTTTTTTGCTGTTCTTAGCCCATTAACTCATAGTTGTTTGATGTTGAATAGATTGTATCTGTTGAACTAGATTGTATCTTCAACCATATTTTTTTTGGGGGGGGTCCGGTCATGGGGCCTGAACTCTGGGCCTGCGCGCTGTCCCTCAGCTCTTCAGCTCAAAGCTAGTGCTCTACCACTTGAGCCACAGCACCATTTCTGGCTTTTTTCTTTTTGCTTATGTGGTGCTAAGTAATTGAACCCAGGGCCTCATGCATGCAAGGCAAGCACTCTACCAATGAGCCACCTTCCCAGTCCTCTTCGACCATTTTGGCTGTGCAACTACAGGGCTCTGGTTGATGCTTACCTTAAAATAGTGATCTAGCACAAAATTGATGTAATTTTTATAATAAATGGGCAGAACAAGCCGGAAAAACACAAGAAAAATGGCAAGTCCAGGTATCTCAACTCCCACACATGATAACCAGGTGACAGAACAGTTAATGAATAATCCAGAGGAGACTTCCCCAAAAGCTCTACAAACACTACTGGTAAATGTGGTGAATGAAAAGATTGAAAACCTGCAAAGGACTCAGTGTGAGCATGATAGGGAGAAAAAGGAGGCAAACCAACGATTAATACAGAAATCTCATAAGTGTCAGGAAGCTATTCAAAGATTAATACAGGAATTGCATGAGCAGGTTGAGAACAATAAAAGAGAAAGTCAGGAATTACATGAGCAGGCTGAGAATAGTCAAAGAGAAACAAAGGAATTGCGTGAGCAGGCTAAGAGCAGTAAAAGAGAACTACAGGAATTGTGTGAAGGTGAGGAAGCTAATCAAAGAACAATAAGGGAATTTCGAGAGCAGGATGAGAATAGACAAAGATCAACAGAAGCATTCATGGAATCCATAAGCAGACAGCTGAAAGAATTCAGGGAGAACACAAAGGGAATGGAGCCCAACAGAAGGAAAGGGAGTCCAAGGAAAACATAACCAATCAACTAAGTGATTTGAGAATAAACCCTGAACACCAAATTAAGGAAGGAATGAAGTTCATACAAGATCTAAAACAAAGCTCCAATAAAGAATTTGAAACCATCAAAGCTGACCAATGAGAAGGAAAAGAAATAAAAAAAAACAAAATAGAAAGTCTTGATTGTAAGTTAGACCATACAGAAGATCGAATCTCGGGGATTGAAGACAGCCTAGATATTATAGAGAAAGAACATACAACTATTCAAGACAAATCCAAGAATTATGATAGACCTATTCAACATTTGGAAGACACGATCAGAAGGCCTAATCTGAGGAAAATGGGTGTAGAGGAGCACAGAAGTTAATAGTCTAGGAAATTTGTTTAACAGGAACGTAGCAGAGAACTTCCCAAACATGCAAAAAGATAGGCCTATTCAGATACAAGAAGCTTTTAGAACCCTAAATAGACCAGACCAAAACAGGACATCCCACCGTCACATTATAATCCGCACAGGATCAATTCAGACCAGGGAAAAGATACTTAAAGCTGTCCAGAAAAAAAGATCAAATACCTATAAAGGTAAACCAATTAGAATCACCTCAGCAGATGCAATTAAAGCAAGAAGAGCCTGGAATGATGTAAGCCATGCCCTAAAGACAAACAACTATCAACCAAGAATACTGTACCCAGCTACACTCTCCTTCATAACCAAAGGTCAACTAAAAAAAACTTCCATAGCAAAGAAAAACTGAAATAATATATCTCCACCAAACCAACCCTCCAAAAGATACTTAAAGATGTCCTACACATAGAAAACCAACAAGACCACAATAAAGGCCAAGAAACCACACCCAAACTGAGAATCCAAGAACCTTAGGAAGAACCCAGTTGCCGCAACCCCCAAGAAGATGGATAACATGGCAGGAACTCCCAAAAACCTCTCAGTCCTAACTCTCAATATTAACTGACTTAACTCTCCAGCTAAGCGACAAAGACTGTCTAGTTGGATTAAAAAGCAAGATCCTTCTATTTGTTGCCTTCATGAGTCACACCTTGCCTGTAAAAACAAACACATTTTGAAAGTGAAAGGCTGAAACAAAATCTACCAAGCAACAGCCCCCATAAACTGGCGAGAGTTGCAATCCTAATATCAGATAAAATAAACTTCAAATTAAAATTAGAAGAGATAAAGAAGATCGCTACATACTAATTGAGGGATCTCTCCTTCAGGAGGATATTACAATTCTAAATATCTATTCGCCAAACAATGGAGCACCCAAATTTATCCAAGAAACACTACTTTCACTCTAAGCTCACATAGATCCAAAGACATTAATTGTTGGGGACTTTAACACACAACTATCTTTACTAGATAGAACAACTCAGCAAACACTCAACAGAGAAACCACAGATATAAACAACTGCATAGATCAACTAGATTTAACAGGCATCTAAAGAATATTTCACCCAGCAGCTTCAGAATACACATTTTTTCTCAGCAACACACAAATTTTTCCCAAATAGACCACATTTTAGGTCACAAAGCAAACTTGTCCAAATTCAGAAACAATGAAATTTTACCTTGCAACCTCTCAGACCACAAGGGAATAAAATTAGAACTCAACACCAAAAGCCACCAAAGAAAGCCCTGTAACACATGGAGGCTGAACAACACACTGCTGAATCACCAGTGGGTCATGAAAGAGATTAGAAACGAAATTCAAATGTTCATGATATTCAACAAAAATGAACACACAAATAACCAGTTCCTCTGGGATGCAGCAAAGGCAGTACTCAGAGGCAAGTTTATAGCTCTGAGTTCCTACAGCAACAAATTGGAGAGACCTAAAACCAACAATTTAAGGAGACATCTCCTTGAAAACGAGCAGCAAGATAAACCCCAATCAAGTAGATGGAAAGAAATAATTAAAATTAAATCTGTTAAATGGATTACAATTTAAAAAAACATAGAATCAAAACAAACAGTTGGTTCTTCACAAAAATTAACAAAATTGACAGACCCTTAGCAACTCTTATCAGGAAAAGAAGAGAATACACCCAAATTAAAAAAACTCAGAGATGAGAATGGAAACATCACTACAGAAACAACCATGATTCAGAACCTTATAAGGGGATACTTCTCAAAACTTTATGCTAATAAGTTTGAAAACTTGGCAGAAATGGACCTTTTCCTAGCAAATATTGACATGCCAAAACTAAAGCAAGATGAGTTAAACCATCTTACCAGGCCCTTATCAAGTATTGAAATAGAAACAGCAATAATAGACCTCCAATATAAGAAAGCCCAGAACCAGATGGGTTTACAACGTAATTCTACAAGGCTTCAAAGCAGAGCTCACATCAATACTCTTCCAACTCTTCAATGAAATTGAAAGAGAAAGTTCACTACTGAGCTCATTCTATGAAGCCATCATAACCCTTAACGAAATCAAAGAAGGAACTCATCAAAGAAAGAGTACTATAGACCCATTTCTTTCACGAACATTGATGCAAAACTTCTCAACAAAATTTTTGGCCAATCGATTTCAAAAATTCATCCAAAAGTTGTACCTCATGATCAAACAGGATTCAGGGATGCAAAGCTGATTCAATATAAACGTCAATGAATATAATTCATCATTTCAATAAGAGCAAGGATAAGAACCACATGGTTATCTCAATAGATGCAGAAAAAGCATTTGACAAGCTCCAACACCCCTTTATGATGAAGGTTCGGGAAAATTAGGAATCCAGGGAACATTCCTCAATACAATAAAGGCTGTATATGACAATCCTACAGCCAGCATTATACTTAATGTTGAAAAACTAATGCCATTTCCTCAACTCAGGAATGAGACAAGATGTCCACTCTCTCCACTTCTCTTCAACTTAGTATTAGAATGCCTAGCTACAGAAATAAGACAAGATGCAAACATAAAGGGGATCCAAATAGGGAAAGAAGAAGTAAAACTCTCCCTCTTTGCAGATGACATGATCTTGTATTTAAAGAATCCCATAGACTCCACTCCCAAATTACTCAAACTGATTCAAAACTTTGGCAAAGTAGCAGGGTATAAAATTAACCCTCAAAAATCAATGGCTTTTCTGTATGCCAACAATGAGAAAAGTGTGGCTGAAATCAGGAAAGCAACTCCATTCGTAATAGCCCCACAAAAAATAAAATATCTAGGAATTAACTTAACCAAAGAAGTGAAGGACCTCTATGATGAAAACTTTAAAAACTTGAAAAAGGAAATCAATACAGAACTTAGAAAGTGGCAAACACTCCCATGCTCCTGGATTGGAAAGATCAACATCGTGAAAATGGCAATACTTCCCAAGGCTATCTACAAATTCAATGCAATACCTATCAAAATTCCAACCTCATTCTTCAAGGAAATAGAAGAGGCAATCCAAAAATTCATATGGAACAATAAAAGACCTCAAATAACAAAAATGATCCTCAACAGAAAGAACAGTGCTGGAGGAATATCAATACCAAATTTCAAACTCTACTACAAAGCCAAAGTAATCAAAACAGCTTGGTATTGGCACAAGAACAGACCACAGGACCAATGGAATAGAATTGAAAACCCAGAAATGAACCTACAGACCTATCGCCATCTAATCTTCCACAAGGGAGCTAAAAAAATAGAATGGAAGAAAGACAGCCTCTTCAGTAAATGGTGCTGGCAAAATTGGTTAACTACTTGTAGAAAACTAAATCTAGATCCTTATATATCACCGTGCACCAGAATCACCTCCAAATGGATCACAGACCTCTGAGTCAAAGCAGACACTCTGAAAACATTACAGGATGGAATAGGAGAACCCCTAGGTCTCCTTGGCACAGGCCAAAATTTTCTTAATAGAGACTCAGAAACACAACAAATCAAAGAAAGGTTGGACAAATGGATTGCATGAAATTGCAGAGCTTTTGCATGGCAAAGGACAGAGCTAGCAAGATCAATAGAAAGCCCACGGATTTGGGAGAAAATCTTCACTAGCCATACAACGGACAAGGGTCTCATATCTAAAATATACCTGGAACTCAAAAAATTAAATCCCCCAACAACAAATCTTCAAAGAAACAACTGCCCAATAAATAAGTGGGCTAAAGACTTAAAGAGAAACTTCTCTGAAGAGGAAAGATGGATGGCCAATAGACACATGAAGAAATGCTCAACCTCCCTAGCCATAAAAGAAATGCCAATCAAAACAACACTGAGATATCACCTCACCCCAGTTACAATGGCTATAATCAAAAACTCTAACAACAGATTCTGGAGGGGATGTGGACAGAAGGAAACCTTACTGCATTGTTGGTGGGAGTGTAAACTTGTTCAACCACTTTGGAAAGTAATATGGAGGTTCCTCAAAAGACTCCACATAGAGTTCTCCTATGATCTAGCAATCCCACTTTTGAGCATTCACCCAAATGTTCACAAACAAGACCATACTAAAGCTACCAGCACGACTATGTTTATTGCAGCATTATTTACCATAGCTAAGATATGGAACCAACCCAGATGCCCCTCAGTAGATGAATGGATCAAGAAAATATGGTATATATGCACAATGGATTTCTATGCCTCCATCAGAAAGAATAACATTTCCCCATTTGTTAGGAAATGGAGAGTTGGAAAAAAATTATATTAAGTGAACTAAGCTAGGCCCAAAGAAACATAGGTCCCATGGTTTCCATTATTTGCAATAACTAGTATATGTCTGAGACAAGCAGAAATGGTCAGATAAGTTGATGTTAGACTAAATGGACCCCAAGATAAGTATTCAAATGGTTTTTCTTTCTTGGTATTTTTTCTAACATATTTATAAGATATTTCTTTGTTGCTTCGTATGTCCCTCCCCCATGGTATAACCCCTGTTTTCACTGTATTTGATGTTGATATAATTTGTGGTGGGGAAGGAAAAGAACAAATCATTTAATAGGGATACAGGTGGACCCACTGCAACAATGAGATGTACAAGTCATTATGTAGAAAAACGAACTTTACAACTTTGGCGGGGGTGAGGGTTGGGGCTGGGGTAGGACAAGGGAAGGGATGGGAAGGGGAAACAAAGGAGGAGGCAACAATGTTTGATAAGGAATGCACTCATTACCTTGTCCATGTAATTGTAACCCCTGTATAGGGTATTTTCACAATAAAATAAAATAAAATAAAATAGCTCTGATAAAACAAGGCCACTGTGAGATATCACAGAACAGGTATGAGATGTTGTACATTCACAGAGGTATGTACCTTGCTGCCTTATATCCTCAGTACCAGAGGACACAATCTAAATGCATTATTCAAGACCTGATTCTCCTTTTCCAGCAGAGGGCCCAAAGAACAATCTGACAGAACTATGTCAAGAAATGCTGTCTCTTAGATAGGAGTTCCTTCTGTTAGTGCCACAGTCTAAGTATTCAGTCTCTTCATGAGCATCAGCTTATGACGGAGGGGATGGGCACTGGTGGCTCACACCTATAACCCTAGCTACTCAGCAGATTGCAGTTTGAGGAGCAAAGCTCGAAGCCAACCTGGGTGGGAAAGTCTGTGAGACTTTTGTCTCCAATTAAGCACAAAAGAGCCAGAAGGGGAGCTGTAGTTCAAGAGGTAGAGTGTTAGCCTCACAGACAGCGCCCAGAACCTGATTTTAAGTTCCTTGACTCCTCACCCCCTAACCTCACACACAATAAATAGAGGAAAGAATAAAAAAAAAAGAGCTTTACAAATTAGGGTGGGTGGGGGGAGTAGGGGGGAAGGTGAGGGGAGGGAGAGAGGGGAGTGTAGTTGAGGAGGTGGGAGGGAAGGGATGGTAGGGGAAATACAAAGGAGGAGGCAACAATGCTTGATAAGAAATGTACTCATGACCTTGCTCATGTAACTTTAACCCCTCTGTACAGTATTTTCACAATAAAAAACTTTAAAAAAACAAAAAATCAAACAACCAAAGCACATAAACAAACAAACCACACCCTACAATCAATGGATTCACAGAAAGATGACCAAAGTAATTACTTTTTTGTAGTTAATATAAATGAGATCTTTTTCTTTAGTGTTTCCATTGTTGCAATATATATGATTTTTTAAGATCTATTGACTTTGTATAATAATTTCTTATCTAACTGTTTGGCAATAATGTTCATCTGCTTCATCAGGTGGAGTCTTTAGAGTGTTTTAAATTCAAGATCACATCATATGTAGGCAATAATAACTTGCTTTCTTTTTTTCTATTTTGATCTCACTTATTTCTCTTGCCTATTGCTTTGGCAAGACATTTGAGTGCTGTAGAGAATGAGACTAATAGAGAGGTTGAAGCCATGCTCAATTGGTAGAGCACCTGTCAATGAACGAAAGCTCAGATTTGAGTCCTGGTCTTGGTCCTAAAAGAAAAGAAAAGAAATGAATAGAGATGACTCTTGTTACTGATGTAGAAAATTATTTTAGTTTTCTGCATTTAGGATGATATTGGATATATTCTTATGTATTTCAAGATAACCACATTATTTTTGTCCTGAAATTTATCTACATACTAAATTTAATTTTTATAGTTGTCAAATTATCCTTGTATTCTTGCTATGAAACAATTTAATAATTTTAAGGGGATTTTACCAATAATAAATTTTCTCTTTCTTTCTCTGTATGCATTTCTATCTGTCTTTCGATCCTTTTTTCTCTCCCTTTGTCTCTGTGCATGTGTTTCTTTCTGCCTCTGTCTCTATCTCTCTACCTCTATGAATGTGTTTATTTTTTTTGGGGGGGGGGTCCGGCTATGGGGCCTGAACTCTGGGCCTGCGCGCTGTCCCTCAGCTCTTCAGCTCAAGGCAAGTGCTCTACCAATTGAGCCACAGCGCCACTTCTGGCTTTTTTCTTTTTGCTTATGTGGTGCTGAGGAATCGAACCCAGGGCCTCATGCATGCAAGGCAAGCGCTCTACCACTGAGCCACCTTCCCAGCTCCTATGAATGTGTTCTTAACTAAGCTAATCCTCATTCATAGAATAAACTTATAATTATTCTTTTTATGTCTATTTTATGCATAATTTGAGAGACATTACTTTTAGTTCTTTAATAATCTGATAAATTCAGAAGTAAATCTGGATATTCCTTTTTTAACACTATTAAGAGTTTTACTCTCATTATTATGTATCGGTCTAGTTAGGTTTTTATGTCATGCAAGTTAAATTATGGTAGGTCACATGTTCTAGAGATTTTTCTCATGTCTTTTAGATAGTCATATATTTTAATGTAATTTTCAAAAGATTCCCCAAGCCTCTGAATTCCAATAGAATTTGCTGTTATACCCCTTCTCATCTGTACTTTTATTGATGTGTCTTCTCTTTGGGTTATTTTGGCTAAGCGTTTGACAGTCTTGTTGGTCTTTTCAGAGAACTAACTGCTTTTTTGTTGATCCCTTGTGATGTTCTTTCTCCATTTCACCCACATTTGACAACTATTGACTTAGAATTGGAATTTTGAGTTTTCTTAGCTCTAATGCTTCACTGAAACCTTTTCTCATATTAAATAAACTCAGACCTAGAATACTTGGCTCCTGTAGCCTGGTACAGGAGCTATAGCACCTTCTTAGAGTCAACAGCTTACAGCATAGGACCTGTTTCTTGTATTTTTTTGCCAGTCCTGGGTCTTGAATTCTTGGCCTGAGCATTGTTCCTGATCTCCTTCTGTTCAAAGCTAGCACTGTTCTACTTGAGCTATAGCATCACTTCCAGCTTTTTCTGTGATTCATTGGAGACAAGAGTCTCACAGACATTCTTGCTGACTTTGAACCATGATCCTCAGATCTCAGCCTTCTGAGTAGCTGTGATTATAGGCACAAGCTACCAATACCTAGCTTGTTTCTTGTATTTATTAATTTCATATTAGTCTGTAACTGATTAAGTCTTCACGCTGGTTAATTAATCTCTAACTTTTGACACACTGATAGTGTCACATTCATAAGGTATCATAATAGTACTCCATCATTCCCTTTCCTCTGTTCTTTCCCCCTCAGACTCCTAAATAGTCCCACAGTCCCACTCATCATAGTGTATGTATGTGTGTGTCCTAGAGTTATATATCACCCTATACATATAGATCTATTTAGTTTCTTGAAGAACCTCCAGACTGATTTCCATAGTAGTTGCACTAGTTTACAATCCCACCAATGTTGTATGTGGATTGCTTTTTCCTTGGATGGACACCAGCATTTGCTGTGTTTCTTTTCTTGTGAATGCCATGTGACAGAAACTTTGTATAGGCTGATAAACCTTTAGCCAATCTGACCAAAAGGAAAAGAAAAAAGACCCAAATTAATTAGAGGCCCTAAAGAGGCTATAACAACAAATACCAACAATGCAGAGGCTCATACGGGAATATTTTGAAAACCCATATTCAGATACACTAGAAAAGCTAGAAATGGCTGGATTTCTAGATGCATTTTACCTATCAAAACAGCAAGAAGAAGAATGAATCCCTTGAACACATCTATAATATATGATGAAACTGAAACAGTCTCATGGCATCCCAACAAGAAAAGCCCAGGACCTGACAGATTCACTGCTAAATTCTATCAGACTTTTCAAGAACAACCAGCACCATGTGCCTAAAACTTTTTGATGAAATAGAAGAGGAAAGAATGCCACCAGGTTCATTCTATGAAGCCAGTGTAACTCTTCCCAAAATCAGTCACAAGGACACAACAAATAATTTTTAGATCTTTTCTCCTGACTTACTTCTTTCTTCCTTTTTCCCCCTTCTTTCATTTTTCATTTCTTTCTGCAATCTATCCATTCATTCATTGCTGGTATTAAAATGATCAGGGAATAACATAAAGTATCTGCCCCTCTGAGACATATAATCCCAGTCAATGAATAGGCTCATTCAATTAAACTATACCGGTATTGACTGTTGTAACCTCTAAATGAAGATGTGAGCTAATTGAGGAGTTCTACTGAAGTTTCCTTGGAACATGATGGAAAAGGCAGAAAATGCACAGAAATATCCACAGAGCTCTATGCGTGGAAATACCCACAGAGCTCTATGGGTAGGCAGAAGAGCTGGCGCAAGCATCTAAGAGGAAGTTTAGCTTTATTTGAGGTGGACAGGCTATGATGGTACGTTCAGGAAAGTGGGTATGAAGTGCAAAGATAAAGGAACTGTGATTAGAATGGGAGAAATTGTAGATGCTCTTAAATTTTAAATAAAATCCTTATGAATGGAGTGATGTCATTCTTTCTGATGGAGGTATTCCATTGTGTATATGTACCACATTTTCTTGATTCATTCAGCTACTGAGGGGCATCTGGGTTGGTTCCATATCTTAGCTATGGTGAAGAATGGAGCAATGAACATGCTTATGATGGGAGTTTTAGTGTGGCCTTGTTTGTGTTCCTTTGGGTAAATGCTGAGGAGAGGGATTTCTGGGTCAGAGGGAAGCTCTATGTTTAGTCTTTTGAGGAAATTTCATACTGCTTTCCAGAGTGGTTGAACCAGTTTCATTCCCACCAACAGTGTAGTAGTTTGGCCACATTCCTGCCAGCACCTACTATTGTTTGTTTTCTTTCTTTTTTTTTTTCTTTGTCAGTCATGGGGCTTGAACTATGGGCCTGGGCGCTCTCCTTTAGCTTTTCAGCTCGAGGCTAGCGTTCTATCACTTGAGCCACAGCGCCACTTCCAGTTTTCTAGTGGTTTATTGGAGATAAGAGTCTCACGGACTTTCCTGCCTGGGCTGGCTTTGAACCACCATCCTCAGATCTCAGCCTTCTAAGTAGATAGGATTACAGGCCTGAGCCACCGGCACCCAGCTTTGTTTGTTTTCTTGATATTGGCCATTCTAACTGGGATGATGTGGAACTCAATGAGGTTTTCCATCAGAAAGAATGGTATTGCCCCATTCGTAAAGAAATGAAAAAACTTGGAAAAAACCATATTAAGTGAAGTAAGCCAGTTCCAAAGAAACATCGGCTCCATAGTTTCCCTCATTAGTAACAATTAGTATATATCTAGGATAGTCCTAGCAGAGGATCACAATAGCTCAATAGATACACTCATAGGACCATATAAAATGATGATAATCAAAATGAGCTCCAAGATATGGAATAAGAGGGATTTTTTTATTGATGCTGTTGCTTTTAATGTACTGCATGAAATTCTTTCTTTTTTTCTTTTTCCCTTTGATTTATCCTCTGTAGTCGCTATTTGATTCTGGTACCCTGTGTCTTGCATATACATTCACTTGATTTGGGTAAGGGAAGGGGAAATAACAAATTGGAGAAACAAAGGACAAAGGGTGAACCAATGCAACAGCGATACCCACAAGGCTAGGTTGGAAATTAACACTATAAATTGGTGGGGAGGGGGAAGTGGGGAGGCGGGGGAGGGAAAGTGTGAGGAAAACAGGGAGAGAGTAACAATGTTTGACAAGAAATGTACTCATTACCTTACTCATGTAACTGTAACCTCTCTGTGCATCACCTTTACAACAAAATAAACGTAAATAAAAGCAAAAAAATTTAAACTCCAAGGAAATGGAAGCCACTGGAATTGTTAAGCAGCTATGACACATGACTGGTTCTCAGACCAGATGGGTGGAATCTTGCCTTCCCCAGAGCGAAACTGCGTGTCAGTGAGCAGTTCCTCCAGTGAATCCTGGCCCTTGTGGTTATGTGTAGGTGGAGAGTGAGTGAGCAGTGGGTGGCAGCCATTAACCCTGGGCCTTTGATGGGTAACACAGCAGGTACATCCGGGGTCCCTAAAGACAGGTGCATTGTGGGATGTCATCCACAGTGGCCACTGCTGAGTTCTCTGATGCCTTGTGAGTGCATCAGGGTGACCAAAGTGTATTTGCCTCCTCTGGGTCCTCATTGTAAACTAGAAAACAGAGTACATGAGCAGACAAGACGAGAACCAGTCGGGGGAATAGAAGCTGGTGCTGATGGCTCACTCCTGTAACCTAGCTGCTAAGGAGGCCCCAGTCTGAGGACTGTGTTTTGAAGCCAACCTGGACAGGAGAGTCCAGGAAACCAAACTACCAAGCTACCAAAAAGCTGTAAGGGGAAATGTTGCATACATGCTGGAGCATGAGCCTTATGTGAAAAAGCCAAGGGAGAGCTCAAGGTCTTGAGTTCAAGTCTCAATCACTGGCACAATAAAAAGAAGAGAACAGGAGGAGGAGGAGGAGAAGGAGGAGAAGAAGAAAGAGAAGGTAGAGGAGGAGGAGGAGCCTAGAATTACCATCAGAGGGGAAAATAATAAAGTCACTCTCATTTCTTTTTTTTTCTTTTTTTTTAATTTAATTTTATTTTATTTGTGAACATACTGTACAGAGGAGTTACAATTACATGGGCAGGATAATGCGTACATTTCTTACCAAGCATTGCAGCCTCCTCCTTTGTTTACCCTTCACATCCCTTCCCAGCCTCCCCCCTCCCCCCAATCTCAATCCTTCTCCTTCCCTCCCCCCCCCCCCCCCGCACCGACGCTGTAAAGCTCATTTTGGACATGACAACTTGTACTTCTCATTGTTGCAACAGGTCCACCTGTATCCTTAAACAACTGGTTTTTCCCCATCTTCTCCACAAGTTATACTGACATCAAATATAGTGAAAGCAGGGGTTATACTGTGGGGGAGGGACATACAAAGCAACAAAGAGATAATCTTATAAATGCGTTAGAAACACATGCATGAAAGAAAAAAACATTAAAATACACATCTAAGGGTTCATTTTCCTGACATCACATTATCTGACCTTTTCCGCTTGACTCATACATATACTAGATATTACAAATAAGGGAAACCATGGAACCTATGTTTCTTTGGGCCTGGCTTACTTCACTTAATATAATTTTTTCCAAGTTTTTCCATTTCCTAACAAATGGGGCAATGTCATTCTTTCTGATGGAGGCATAGAATTCCATTGTGGATATATACCACATTTTCTTGATCCATTCATCTACTGAGGGGCATCTGGGTTGGTTCCATATCTTAGCTATGGTAAATAATGCTGCAATAAACATGGTTGTGCTGGTAGCTTTAGTGTGGTCTTGTTTGTAAACATTTGCTGGGTCATAGGGGAGTTCTATGTGAAGTCTTTTGAGGAACCTCCATACTGCTTTCCAAAGTGGTTGAACAAGTTTCCATTCCCACCAACAATGAAGTAAGGTTCCTTTCTGTCCACATCCCCTCCAGCATCTGTTGTTGTTAGAGTTCTTGATTTTTGCCATTCTAACTGGAGTGAGGTGGTATCTCAATGTTGTTTTGATTTGCATTTCTTTTATGGCTAGGGATGTTGAGCATTTCTTCATGTGTCTATTGGCCATCCTTCTTTCTTCTTCAGAGAAGTTTCTCTTTAAGTCTTTCGCCCACTTATTTATTGGGCAGTTGTTTCTTTGAGGATTTGTTGTTGGGGGTTTAATTTTTTGAGTTCCAAGTATATTTTAGATATGAGACCCTTGTCCGCTGTAAGGCTAGTAAAGATCTTCTCCCAATCTGTGGGCTTTCTATTGATCTTGCTAGCTATGTCATTTGCCCTGCAGAAGCTCTGCAACTTTATGCAATCCCATTTGTCCAACCTTTCTTTGATTTGTTGTGTTTCCGGGTCTCTATTCAGAAAATTTCGGCCTGAGCCAAGGAGACCTAGGGTTTCTCCTATTCCATCCTGTAATGTTTTCAGAGTGTCTGCTTTGTCACTCTCATTTCTTTAATAAAATCCTTTACCTTGTAAATGAAACAACAAAACAAAAAGACTCAATTCATTGGTTATTAGACTAGCAATTGTAAGGGGTGAGTGGACAGATTGCAAAGCAGCAACAGAATCTGCAGCCTGACAGATGCCCGCTCTCTGATGGAGGTACAGTGCCCAAAGTATTTCCAGATTCGCACATCACAAGTCATAAAAGAGAGGAATGACTTGGGCTTCTTTATTTATTCATCTTTCATTGAGCCTGAGAAGCCATAAAGCGCCACACTGATGGATGTAAACCGTCTCAGACAATTAGTTCAATTGTGCAATAGCAAATTTGAACTCTCTGCAGTGAATATGCAGAGAGCCTCAGAACTCGGGTTGAGACACAGGAAGACGCATGTAGCTTAGCAGGCAGATGCGTAATGAGCAGACTGCGTGAGAACTATAAATCTGCAACCTAGGACATCGAACCACAAACAAATGTGACAAATCAAATATAAATGTGTGGCTCTTATGTACACTACTGGATGATAATGAAACCTTTCCTTTGAGTAAGCAGAAGTATTATTTCATCCTCAAGCGCCTCACCCAAGTCTTCTCCAACAAGCAGACGATGCTTCTTGGAAACACGCTAGCCTTAGGAGCCTTAAACAGCACAGAATAAAAGCTCTGTGCCCACACGTGATGTTTCTTTGACATGCAGGCTTTATCACCACTCTACATGCAGATATTACCTCTGGTGTTTACACTGTCCAAAACTAAAAGAAAAAAATTAAAAACACAGAGCCTTGTTTGTAGTAGCCTACATTATTGTAGCATTTAAAATAAGGAAATGATTCTGATCAGATTCCGCTACCAGTGCCGAAATGGATGTCCCAAAGACCTTGTCTTTGTTCAATGCCAGGTCTTGAGCAGATGGGTGTGCTTGGAGCTCAGCTCTAAACCTTTCTAATCTGCAGGGGGCTTTCCTCCAGCCTGTCTGCACTCAACGATTGTTTAAAATGTACAAGAAAAAAAACAGAACGTAACGATACCCGTGAGATGTACCCTATTTATTAACCGGCAACAGAAAAGGGAGAATTAACCTCTGCCCCTGAGAATTATTATAACAACCTAGGGTTACAAGGACCCTCAAAGACCACTCCAGCCCTCATGCTCCACCAGCACATGTTTACGTATTTATGACTTGCATCTGTGTCACGTGCTCAGCGATGCCACATGCATACATTCCCAAACAAACACAATGTCTCCAGCCGGCTAGCCCTCCTGTCACTCACATCCCATCTTATTCTGAGTGCTTTCAAGCATCTTCAGTGACAGGAGACTTGTCCCACCCAAAGCAGCCTGGGAGCTGATCATTATCATTTCATTAAGACAAAATGGGCCTCCCCTGGGCCCAGGCCATAGCCTTTAGACTCCACAGGATCAGGGCCACACGGTGCCTGAGGGCGTCTCCACACAGGTGGTCACTCCTGTGTCCCCTAAGCCTATTCTCCGAGGACCCAGTCCTGCCACTTGAGCTGAGCTTCTACAGCAAGGGCATTCGCTACACTTCTCCGCTCCTGATCGGACTCCGTGGCCCCGAGAGAAAGCGTGGACATGTGCATCACGTGTTGCATCAGGAGCCAGCTGGACATGTGATGTCCACAGGATTGTGCAGACCGGACTCCATGTTACAGCCACAGGCCTGAGCTATGCAAGGAACTTGTGAATTCACTTTGCCCTCACCATTAGTCTTTGAAAATGGCTATGTCGTTGAAATGCCAACCTGAGACTCTTATGTAGTGAAGAATGATACTAAAATCATGCTGAGCATCCCTCCCCCTAGCAAGAGTCAATCATAGCGACCGGATCTATCTCCCTGGGAAGAGCCATGGAGCAACCTCGCAAAGCTAGCTCCCAGTACCCACTGCAGAGTGCCTGCCCACCAAGGGAATCCTGAGAACTCAAAAGCAGAACTTCCTTGTTCTACCCCACCAGGTAGCTGTCACAATGTTACTATGCCAACGTTCCGAGGACAGAGTTCACCTACAGCTGATTTCATTTTCAAAGCATCATCATATACTTTAACCTGGGAAATGCGTCACATTTCTATGGAGAAAAACAAAGCTCAAGAAAACAGTAGTTAAATACGCTAGGCTTTATAACAGTATTGTTTCCACTGGCCTTTCTTCTTGCTGGTCATTCAACACAAATATACATTACTGCTCCATGAGAAGAAAATGTAGCCAATGAAGCAATCCAATACTGTCTTATACTGTGTTCAGTAAGGGTTTAGGACTTGATACTTACTCAGCTGGTGCTCTAACACACGAGCCACACTTCTAGCCTAGAGTTTTGTTTGTTGTTGTGGAGATATAGCTTTATCAACTTTTATACCTGGGCTGACTTGGAACCATGTGCTCAGCATCTCAGCCTCCTGTGTAGCTAGGATTACAGGCACCAGTGACAGATGCCCAGCTTACAAAACAGTAATTGCAAAACACCTTTTCATCTGATTAATTTATATCCTTTACAAAGTTTATGGCAATATATTCTTCCTGTTAAATAACAAACAAATAAATAAATATCATTGTAATATTTTTGTAAATCAGCTGTTTTGATGGGTAACATTGGTATTTGCTTCTTTTAAACTCTGTTTTTGAGCTTGATGCCAATGGCTCATGACTGTAATCCCAGCTGCTAAGTAGGCAGAGATCTGAGGACTGTGACTTTAAGCCTGGGAAGAAAAGTCTGTGAGAACCTCATCTCCAATTAACTACCAAAAAGCAGAAGTGAGGCTGTGGCTCAAATCACGAGCACTAGCCTTGAGCAAAACAAACAAGCAAAAAGCTCTTGGACAGTGCCCAGCCCCTGAGTTCAAGCCCTAGGATTAGCACACAGAAAAAAAAAAAAAGCTTTTCCAAACAATGGGTAACTTTTTCCCCATTTTGTGCTCTAACCAAGTCATCAGATTAGTAAATACTGTTGGATAGATGGATGATTAGATGTAAAGTTAGAGGGATGGCTGGACTGATTGGTGGATTGTTACAAAGAACTGTTGGAAATAGTTATTTTCAGAATAGTAGTAAAGTTTTCATTCCCATGTCAGATCTGTACATTGTATAGATCTGCCATCTGAACACTTTTTAATCAAGAATATAAGATACCACATTAATTATATATGAAGGAATTTAAAGAGTTCAAGAAGAAGGTGGGTGTTGGTACCTACTTAGGAGAGGGAGACCTGAAGGATTAGGGTTACAGATCCAATCCAGTCCAGGCAGAAAAGCCCATCAGACCCTATGTTCAACAAACCAGCAAAATGTTGGATCAGAGTTATGGATCAAGTGGTAGAGCACCAGACATGAACAAGAAAACTGAGGAAGAGTGTAATTCGAGTAGTGCTACTCTCTCTGTTTCTCCCTCTCTCTCTTGCACACACATACAAAATTAAAAGATGAATCAATAAGTCCTTATTGAATTACAATTTACCTTCTTATGTAAAATTGTGAATTATTTATAAATATGAAAGTTTTTATTAAAATGTGTAATCATAGATCATTTACTTTAAAATGGCTTTACTTGCTATTTAGTTTTTATCAAAAAAAGCAGTGAATAGAATGGTGCTGTGTTCCCGTTACAGATCAGATGTGGGGTTTACCCACATCTATAGGCTGAAACAAATCTCCAATGTGATAACCTTATGCCACAGAGCCTTTGAGAGGCCACTGGGTCACGCCAGCTCTTTCTGAGTGAGCTGTTATTTTATAAAAACAATCTCAGTGCCCTGGTAGACAACAGAGTAGATGGTCTCTGTTCGCCATGGGGAAATGGGCCTCAGCAGACAGAAATCTGCTGGCACATTCATCCTGGGTTTCTCAGTGCCTGTAGTGGTGGGAAACATGTATCTGCTGTTTACACGCCGGTGAAGACAAGATCATCTCCTAGGCCACTTGGACACTGGCGTCAGCCACAGACTTTCATGTGTGTGCCCTTCATAGTTTTCTTCACAAGTGTCCTCTGGGTTTTGTTGGTTGGTTTAGTTTTGGTGGCACTTGGTTTTGAACTCATGGTTTGCTTGGGTGCCCTATCCCTCGAGCCACATACTTAGCCCCCTTTGTGACTTCTGCTTAGGATTTGGGTTGCTGGAACTGCAGCATGGACCACTGCTTCTGGATACTTTGTTGCAATGAAGAGTGACTTATTTTCTGGGTATGCTGGCCCCACACACTAACAGCCTCCAGTTCTGATCCTTGAGAGGATGGGATCATAGTTCCCCTTCGTTCCTTATCCATCTTTCCACTCTACTCGTCTAGTCACATAGTTCTCCATAAAGAAGTTCATCTTTATTTCATCCATGTAGAAGTTCATCTGTGTTTCCTCACCTGCAGGCAAAGACAGCGGCACTCTTCCCCAAACCCTAACCTGTGGGAAGCCCACAGACCATCAGAGGACTTCAGACTTGTGCACTACCAGATGTCCCATGGGCACTCAGAGGAATGGGCAGGTGCTGCCTTGGACTGATGTCTGTCTCAGTGCCCAATTTCCCTTTCCTATAAACTAGGCACAATGGGATTTCACTCAAACCATTCTGCAAAAAGCTGATATAATGACCCTAAAAATACTGTTAATAATTAAATGACAAGTAAGGATTTGGAAATATA
Source organism: Dipodomys merriami (assembly GCF_024711535.1). Lineage (NCBI taxonomy): Eukaryota > Metazoa > Chordata > Mammalia > Rodentia > Heteromyidae > Dipodomys > Dipodomys merriami. Next base: position 2,107,997 of record NW_027206612.1, on the reverse strand, counting down.
TTCACTTATCACCAAAGACTGTGTGAAAGAGGTTCGACTGAATGTGAAGCTCTGTCTGTCTGATGCCCTGACCCTCATTACAAACATCTTCTGATCTCTAGGGGCAGCGTATAAAGACTCTGCTTCTCACAGGCTTTTTCCAAAGCAGTCACTACCACATGACACAAGTGTGGATTCAGTGTCCTGTCTCGAAAACTCACAGTGACTACCATTTGGTGTCAGTGTAGTAATTAAATACAGCGAAGAAGCGAGTCAGGTTCTCTGAATGTTAATCTCATTATCCTCTCCTCAGAGCCAAGAAGCTAACAGCCGTTAAAGCTCTGCTGCTCATCCAATCAGAATATTAAATTAATCAGTGTGGCCTTGAGAGAAATATTGCCTCTGGAGCTAATACTTTCCTTTGTATATACAAAAAAAAATCCACGGAGGATTTGGGGACACATGTAATATATTTTCATCGCTCAATATCCTGTGTCTTTTCAGAAGCAAAATAGCCTGCTCTTGCTTGTATCATTCTTCCTATTCTTTACTAAATAATAATTGACATTTTAAAGCCTCTCCTTCCTGAGAGGAGATGCTAATGAGAAAGATTATCTTTAACAGTGTCCAGGTAGATGAAATGTCCCATTTTTTGTAAAAAAAAAAAAAAAAAGTGATAAAAAAGAAAGAAAGAAAAAGACAAAGGAAAAAAAGTGTGTATGTATGACAAGTCAAATCTTTGGCAACCTTGAATGCTGTTTGGAATTCCTCTTCTTCCTTACTTGGGTATGGGTTTCTTGCAGTCAGGTGTACATCGCCCACCTGAGCAAAGTGAAAGCATCCGTGCATCTTCTGTGTCCTTGCTAAGGAAAAACCTCAGCTTCTGGAGGACCTGCTCCTGGGAGCAAATGGCTGCCAGAGGCTGAAGTGAGGTTCTGTTGTGATACCTGTGGGAAAGTTGTGACTTCTCAACAGCAGTCATGCGTGGCCGGACACAGACACTGCCAGGCTCCTTGCAGAAATCCACATTCACTCAATACCGATTCAAATACAGCAGCAACTTGGCCACAGAACTAAAAGGAAGAAATAAGCACTTCCCTTCATTAGACTGTCTTAGGCCAGCCTTCAGGTGTGATGACCCCTGTACCAACACGCTAGGAAGGCCCCATGGACCCAGAGTCCCTGTGTACAATCGGTAGTAAAAGGCTGGGAAACAAAAGTCAGACGGACCCACAGCCCTTTGGATCTGTTCTCATCTGCTGGCTCAATGTGCATATTTTCTGTTCATTGTGATTCTGAGGAGAGGGAGGGCCTCTCGGAGGCGACAGACAAACAGCAGGATGTCATGAATATGTATGTGCATCTGAGAAAATACATTAGCAGGGGCAGCCACTCTGTGACCCACTTAGGTTGTCAACAGTCAGTGTGACAGCCAGGCCCCTACCGCATGAATTTGCATGACAGAATCCCCTACCCGTCATCTAATTCACTTTGCGTTTGGATTATTTTAAATACTGCACAGAAGTCAGATAATAAATCACTAACTCATCAATACTGACGTTAAGGAGCAAGCAATACATTATTGCTGATGATGACTTAAAACTAGAGCTTGCGCAGTTCTAGCAAGGGAGGTGATGGAAGGGCAGCGTTGATCAGGTGGACGGCCAGGGGGCGTTGATCGGGACACTGCTCAGAGGGCCACAGCCTGGCAGAATTCCTCACCTTGTGCTTATCTGTTTGACTGTAGATCTGCTTCTTACCAGATTCTTAAGAATTATATGTTCATTTTTATATGACACAAATCAACCAACTCTGAACCAAGAAATATAAATTGACACTACTGACTGACATAAAAATAACCATAGTATTACCAACATGGTATGAGTACATAAAAATATGTACATGCTAACAAACATTATTACACAATGGTTAATAATGCATTTCTCATCCTATTTTTAGAGCAGCCAAAATGAGTGTTGTGCTTGTGACATGCACGTTCTGCTTGTGACTTTCTCTCTGCTTGTTGGGCAACTGTTCTTAATCAAGCCCAGATTGACTTGTTTACCTGTAGCACTTGGAATGGCTCCTGGAATATAATAAGCATTCAGAAACTATCAGCTTAATCAAATTATGAGGTCTAGAGCATTGAGAAAAACATAGATTGTTCAAAAAAAAATTGCCCAGGGTTCTACAAAAGGTGCAGAGATAGAGCTCAAAGCTTGGCTTTGGACAGCTTCATGAGTCTCAGGCCCACACAAGTTTCTTCATCTCCTGGTGTCTAATTTTTCTCATCCCACAGATTCCTGAGGCCCAGCTTTTGATCTGATGCTTAGCAAGATTCATATTTTCCTCAGAGGGCAAAAAGAAACAGAGAGTAAAATGCTAGCATAGTGATGGACGCACATGAGGTCATAGTTCCCATTTGTATTGGAATACTAGCTATAGAACATGGGAAGGACTCGGAAAGCTCACTGGAGAGACAGAGTCCTTGGATTTTGTTTCACAGAATATGAAGGAATAAAGGATGGGACAGAGTCAACCATTGTTATCAAAGGTCCAGCTGGAGACTAGAAGAGTGACATTAGCAAGTTGGTGTCAGAGGTGGTGTTCTGAAGGGCAGTGTTGGAAGCATCTGGGAGGATCGGAGCTGGCAGTGCCCAGCAGATGGTTCTCATCTGCGTGGCTAGGTCTACTGACTTGGATGTTCAGATCGTCCAAACATATCCTTACAGAAACACCCATATTTATGTTGTGCCAAATATCTGAGTGGTCTGTGACCCATGAAAGCTGACACGTAAAATTACTCATCACAGTGACTTCGTTCAAGGTCCCATCATTTTTCACCCGATCATTGCAGACGGCTCTTAATTGGTTCCTGACATATCCTTCCTTCTATTCACAAACAACCAAAGCCATCTCTCTTCATCAGGAGTTGACCTGGCCAGGCCTTGCTGTACACCACAAAGAGCCCTGCCAGGGCATTCCAAGTCAGAAGAGGACTTAGAATGACAAAGGAACATTTCAGGATCCCGCTCTTCTCCCTTTCCTCTTCCCCCTTTCCCCGTAGCAGGTTCTACATAGCCAGACAATGTCACTCAGCGACATGCTCATCTCTATTCCAAAACTTTGGGTAGACAGAGTTAATTTCTTGGGCACAATATAGAGTATCTGTCCTGGAGGTTGAGGTCTAGTAGAGAAGACCGGTGAGAGACCAGATACCTAGGACATGATGTAATCAGGATTTGATAAAAGAGAGCCCAGTGCAGTGTGCTAGTGCCAAAAAAGACTTCTAGAGGAGTTGGTATCCACACCAAAATTAAAGGATGAACTTGCTTACTTGGTTTAAACAAAGTACCTAATCCCTTAAATGTAGATTTTCACAATTTTAAAATAACCAGGAGAATATCACATACCCTGTAAACATTGGTTGAATTGCTCAGCTTTAGTCTCATTCTAAAGAATTGATACTAACCAATAGTATTACCACACTAAATTGTGAAAATACACAAAACATTTCCTCTAAATTCAGGAACAATGCAGAGATATTCACTCTCCACTCTTATTTAATACAGCATTAGAGTTACTAGCCAGAGTAATTGGTTTAAAGAAACAAAATGGATCCAAGTAGGGGCAAAGTCAAATCATTCCTATATGAACATGAGATAACAGGTCCTAAGACTCTACCCCAGAACAGCTATGAGCACCCTCAGTAAAGTAGCATGATATAAAATTGATGCACAAAAATCAGTTCTTTTTTGGTATACTAACAATGACCAGGATGGGGGGGGGATTAGGAACACAATTTAATTTATCGTAACCTCAAAATTTAAAATAAAATACATTGGAATAAACCTAGGGCTGGAATAAACCTAGGAGGGCTGGGAGGGTGTCTCAGTGGTAGAGTGCTTGCCTTGCATTCATGAGGCCCTGGGTTTGATTCCTCAGCACCACATAAGCAGAAAAAGCCAGAAGGGGCACTGTGGCTCAAGTGGTAGAGTGCTAGCCTCGAGCTGAGGAGCTGAGGGATAGTGCCCAGGCCCAGAGTTCAAGACCCACAACTGACACACACACATACAAAAACCTAACCAAGAAGATACAGGAGTTGTATAATGAGAACTATAAAGTGTATAAATTATAAAGGGACAGTTGTAACTCTTTCACTGTGAGTGTGAACATGCATATAACGTGCATATCAAAATATCATGCTGTTCCACATAAGTATATACAAGAAATACAAGAAATGTGAGTTAGAAAATCAGATGCTCTGGAATTTAAATTAAATAGAACCTTTCCATCATGTGTACACGTGTTTGTGCACATATTCATGAGTGTGTGCATAAAAATGTCTGCATGCATGTGATTATGTGTATTGTATGAACACGTGTATGCATGTGTATCTATGTGTGTTTGCTTGTAAACATAGTGTTTTGTGTGTATGTGTCATGTATGTGCCTGTATGTGTGTCTATTGTGTGTGAGTGTATGTGTATCTGTGTATGTGTGTATATGTGTGTTTACAAGTGTGTGTGTTTGTCTATTTGTGTTTGTGTGTGTATCTACATCCCCGTGTGTGTTTATCCTGGTGTTCGCATGTTTGGATACTTGCGTCTTGTAGAGGGGTAGCAGGGGACTGACCACGCGGCAGCAGCACTTGGGATGTTCTGTGGTGAGCAGACTGGGGACAGCACTCTGGAATCAGCCTCCCCTGGGGGAGAGGAGGGGGGTCCTGGGGCAGGGCTGTGGAGTTCCTGTTGGACTTGCTCACTGGGCTCAGATGGACACGAGAGCATTTTGTTCTGTGCATCAGAAGGATTCTGGTCAGAGTCCGGCACTGTCAGGATGGCAGGTGTGAGGAAGAACAAGTTAGTAGCAAAAGGAGGAACTCAACCTGCGGGAACCTTCACACAGTCATGCGTCCACGCAGGGCTGACTACCAGCGCTCTAAATCCAAGAACTTTATACATCGAGTCTCTACCTGTCTGACAACTCAACCTAGTCATTTAACACTAGTGAGAGCTTTACTCACACCAGGCTCAGGGTGACTCTACGTCCATCCAGCCTGTTTGGGAAGGAATTTATAGCTTTGAAAAATGTCTTTTAGGTGTCTTATATTTCGTAGCAAGATTTAAAAGAAGTATAAACTTAAGAAAGGGTTATCTCTTCATCCCCAATGTTCCTTCAGACTTTTTGCTGTCTTTTCCAAAACCACTGCCTTTCTTTTGAACTTGGACCAGGGCATCCTAGGTAGCATTATTTTATTTGGGCTAGGTGATGTTGCAGGGACTGCTGTGGATCCTATGAAATGTTCACAGTATTTTTGAGTGCTGCCTGCCAGGTAGCAGCAACTTTCCTCTTCCAAATCTGATAGGAAAACAAAAGTCTCAAGACACCATCTATGTTCCCTCTTCTCAAGCTGAGACTTGACCTGTTAGGCCAGCAGGAACTCATATTTTTGCCTTACTCCCAGTTAATACTGGTTTTACAGAGGCTTGAAGAAAAAAAAATGAGAATGATCAAATAGATTCATTTTTGAAGTCAAGTTAAAATATATGTGTACTTTAAAACTTTCTAATTCCCTCATCTTCCTCTTAGCTACAAGTTAAAGGGAAGAATACATATACTGCCCAGAATACCCTTTGGCATGAAAGCCAAAGACCCTGACACACACATTCACTAGCTTCCATGGGACTCCCGGAAGATTCCTCACATACTCCATCAAGACACGACAACATTTCCCTTCCCATTCAGCTCACTTTCAGATTTTCTGATAAGTTGCTAGTCCATGATAACTGTGCTAGGATTTCTACCTGCTTCATAATAATCCCTTCCTGTTTGACATTTTCCTCCACTATTTCCTGGAGCCAAATCCTTGCCAACATAACATGACCAGCCCAATCTTCCTTCAAGACCCCATAGTGGTGCACATGCCAGCCAACATAACATGACCAGCCCAATCTTCCTTCAAGACCCCACAGTGGTGCACATGCCAGGAGCAGTGTGGGAGGGGGAAGTTCCCTCTGTAGACACTCCCTACCCCTTGCAGACCCCTGGCAAAATACAGAGTACAAAGTGATTTCCTTTCCAAAGTAAGTTCTTTGCAAAAGAAAACATGAGGGCCAGGTGCCGGTGGCTCACACCTGTAATCCTATCAGGAGGCTGAGATCTGAGGATCTCAGCTCAAGTCATCCTGGGCAGGCAACTCCTCGAGACTCTTATCTCCATTGAACCACCAGAAAACCAGTAGTGGTGCTGTGGCTCAAGTGGTAGAACACCAGCCTTGAGCTGAAGAGCCCTGGGACAGGGACAGTGCCCAGGCCCAGGGTTCAAGCCCCACAACTGCCAAAAAAAAAAAAACCTGAAGGTATCTGAAGAGAAGGACTACACTGCTCTCCCGAGGAAGGCAATGTGTGGCTTTAACTGCCTGCTCAGGAGTGTGCAGAACTCCAGAAGTATTATCACTGCTATGTATGCCATCAACATGGCTCAGCACTTAAATTAGACTTCCAAGTCCTGAGTCTTATTAGCACATGGCCCGCGTGAATTCTGATCATCCTGAAGGCACACAGCACTGCACCATCTCTATTGACCACCAAGTAGACGGACTGGGTTCCTTTAGAAAATGGCTCCCTTTTCCCCCCTAAATAAAGTGAATCACTTTAGACACTCTGCTGCACCTTATTCAAAGTTATGGCCTTCAATGTGGTGTTTTACTTTATGCAGAAAATGGACCTAGCTTAAAGGAACCCCCAAAATGCAAGTGTATTTTCCCCTCGTTTTTAAAATGTGCTAAGTGTTGTGTTTGAAATAGCAGCCACACTGTAGCCATTAGGGACGAAGTTCCCCACACGCTATTATAACCAGCTGCCTGGAAGCCTTTGATCCAGTCAGCTGGCACGGGTTCTGTACAGCCCGGGAGCTGGGGCCACTGATTGTGTCCAGGGAAGCTGTGTGCATCCTCACCTGCACAGCCGCCTGCAAACCAGATTAGGAGCAGAAGACAATTAAGAAGCCCTGTCAGGAATACTCCATCTACTTCCATTTAGTTCCATGCAAAAGAAGACAGGGAAAGTCTCCCGCCTGCCATTTCAGTGCCCACTTTGTCAGCCAGACTGTATTCATGATTGCCAACTTGTTTCCTTCCAGAAAAGCTAAATAATGATAATGGTTTGGAAAGCGCACCATGAATCCTCACGCACTGGTTAAACCCCTGCAATCCCAGGGAAGTCTCCACCACACTCCCAAGTTCTTACCCTTGCTTACATTCCCTCTCCTGCCCCCGGCTCTCGGGTGCCACATCTGGGGGTCTGGTGACTGTGGTCACCTCCCACCCTTCTTCCTGAAGTTCCCGGTGGCACCGAGGCCCTCCCAGCCCCTTGTCCCTATCAGAGTGGACATTCTCCCGTGGGGCTGAAGCCCTCCCAGAATGCTGGGACAGATCCAAAGCTCAAAACCAGTCACACAGTCACCCCGAAGAGAATCCCAGCACCAGCCCCACAAAGCCCATGTCAGGAGAAGGGAAGGACTGTATAGAAGCTGTCCTGTAAAACACACCCCACAGGAGGCTCCAGCCACCTGGTAACACACAGATGCGGCCAGTCTCCTGAGACCACAATCAAAGCCTAAAGCACACCTCTGAGGAAGGGAAGACCAGCACAAAAAACATGAACTGCGGTCAGGGCTGAGGCTCATCATTTCTCTGCCACACAGTGCCCTGAAATGCTGGGTCCTCCTAAAAGAGAGCCATAGCAATGCCCCTGCTGATAACACTGGCCTCCCCGGGAGCCATGTCACCCAAGGTCCTCAAGACAGTGACAACGATGCCCTTGCTAATGGGATGCACGTCTAGTGGGCACCATACCACACAGGACACCAAAGACAGTGACAACGATGCCCTTGCTAATGGGATGCGCACCCAGTGGGTGCCAGCCACTCAGGACACTTGACTGCTTGCCTTTATCAAACACATGTAGAACCGTGCAAGGAGAGTGACAGCGACTCTGTAGACTGTAATTCAGCCGTCTGCTCTTCTGTCACAGCTCTCTAATGAATATTTCTGCGTGCGTGTTTCTGACTGATAATCAGCCTCAGAACAAGTCCTAATTGGCTGCCCGCACAGAAAGAAGTACCTCTATTAGCTGGCAGATGTCCCACTAATGTTAAATTAAAAAGTGCAAACATAGCAAAGGAAAAAAAAATCTGTTGATTGGGCCTTCAGCCTATACAGAGAATGAAATTGTATGGCTGTTCATGTCTTCAGACAGGATTTAAATGTGGTCCATCCAGAAAAGGAAAAATCAACAAAAGGGCTGGCGTAGAAGCTTCATGCCTGATTTCCTGGAAAGATGTTTGTTAGGTGCTTAACCTGTACAGAGACAGCGGGGAGATGAAGGGCAAGTCAATGTGGAGAGAGGCTAGCACTCACCGGTTACACAAACCCGAAATGTCACCTGGGTGCACTTCTTACTATGCTTTAACCATACATACTACCCACTGACCCCTCCACCCCATCTTCCACAGTGAGAACTTTTTCCTGGAGAAGCTGGTGGGGAAACTCTGAATGATAAGAAAGAAACAACAGTGAGGCGCCTTTGATCTGCCTTCTCTGTAACACTGACAATGCAGTGGGCATTTATTTAAGGGCAGAGAGTCAGGTAAAATTTTGTAGGTGACTAGCACATGATTGTCCTCAAAACCTGTGTGCTAATGGGCTGGGAAAGTGGCTCAGTGGTAGAGCACTTGCCTTGCATGTCTGAGGCCCTGGGTTCAATTCGTCAGCACCACATAAGCAAAAAGAAAAAAGCCGGAAGTGGCGCTGTGACTCAAGTGGTAAAGCGCTAGCCTTGAGCTGAAGAGCTGAGGGACAGCGCCCAGGCCCAGAGTTCAGGCCCCACGACCAGACCCCCCCCCCAAAAAAAAACCTGTGTGCTAAGACATGAATTAGCAATGCAGTTAAAATAAAGGAATCTGAGAGTCTTGGCTCATGTCTGCAATGCTATGGCGCTGGGAACCTTTTGCCTTAATTTTTATGAGATCCCATCTCAACCAGAAAGAGACACAGCTGAGCATAGTGTTCTTTACCTGCCAGTCGAGCTACACAGGAAACATAAGCAGGCGGTTTCTGGCCCATAACAGCAGAGACACAGCAAAGCAAAGTCACTACAGCAGCGAACGCTACCCTGAGCACAAACCTCAGGACCCCACCCCACCCCTGAAATATGTAAAGTCACTTCCAGAACTTATTTTTTTTTTTTTGGGTCCGGTCATGGGGCCTGAACTCTGGGCCTGGGCACTGTCCCTCAGCTCTTCAGCTCAAGGCTAGCGCTCTACCACTTGAGCCACAGCGCCACTTCCGGCTTTTTTCTTTTTGCTTAATGTGGTGCTGAGGAATCGAACCCAGGGCCTCAGGCATGCAAGGCAAGCACTCTACCACTGAGCCACCTTCCCAGCCCCTCCAGAACTTATTTTTTAAAATAACTTTAAAGATTTTTTTTTTACAATTTGATTAATATAAATCAGTTGTAGAAAGAGGGCTCTTGATGTCCAGGTACACATACAATGTTCCTGACCACACCCTCCATCACTGCCCCTCCCCCCCACACCCATCCCAACAGCTCCATCACTCCATTTCCTCCTTCGCCCTCTCTACTTACCCTCCACTCAGTCGAGGGGTCTCTTTTTCAACTCATGTCAGACTTTTTCAGGACTAAAGACATCAGGGGTGGTATGGGTTGATCCTCTTGCTTTTCTAATGTGTCATCTGAGGCTTTTGTACTTTGGTGACACGCCCAGGGTCAGATGACATGGAAACAGCTTGGTTTGTCCTCCCAGTCCACAATTCTTTCCTCTGTCCCAACTTCTGGTTGAGATCTGTAAGACGGGATTCAGGATAGGGACTTTGGTGTTCCAAATGCCTACAAACACAGGTTTCTCAGTCCTGCATTCCTCCATGGAGGTCAGCCGGCCAGCCGAGCAGAGGAGAGGAGTCGCAGGCTCAGTGCACAGACTCTGGCTGCTCACCAGGAGCCGTAGGTGTTCACGTCCTGGGGAACGTTTCCCCAAGCTCTCATTCTTCCAAAGCATAAAATCCTTATGTCATATGTACTCCAAGCACTTGCAAAGCACTAACCCTTTGAGCATACACCAGTGCCCTCTTTCTCCATTCTGTTACTTCCTGAGGTTTCATCCCATTTCATCCTTGGATATTGATAAGTCTTATCTATCTATCTATCTATCTATCTATCTATCTATCTATCTATCTATCTATCTATCTATCTATCTATCTATCTATCATCTCTCCATCCATTTATTCAAGTAGTATCCTCTATATCTGTTATCTATCTATATTGACCTGTCATTTGTCTGTTTCTGTCATATCTATACCTACCAGTCTATCATATATCTATTATCTATCTATCTATCTATCTATCTATCTATCTATCTATCTATCTATCTATCTCTGTGTGTATTATCTATGTATTCAGTATATGTCTTTATAATTTATTTCTCTCTTTTCAATCTATTTATCATCTATCTGTCATCTATCACCTACTTGTCTGTCATTCTGTGTTATCCACTAATAGTTCTATATTTTAAGTTTTAACACAGGCTCCTATTAAGAATACTATTTTGCTTAATTTGAGCAATGCAGATTTAAGTGTCAATAAGTGAAAATTGATGTGATATCTGTGTTATGTATAAATCTTTCTGAAAAAATTTAAGCTTGGTGACATAATTTTCACATTGCTTCTAGTAGAAAGAGTATCTTATTTTTATTTCAAATACTTTTAAATTCTTTAAAAGGCTTGTATAGTTTGCCAGGCTATGTCTATATAGTTTACTTGGTAACAACAATTTAGAATCCAATTGCTTAAATATAAAAATTATTTGAATTTTTTCCATTATAGAGAATATAAGACTTTATGTGAGATATTCATTAAAGTTGTGTTTGTTTGTTGTAGGAGCAAACGGTATTGTGACTCCCCCGCCACACACTCTGAATGGGGCCAGCGGTTCAGGACTGAGAGATGAGCAGTGCGTGGTGTGGATGCAGGTGAAGAGCATGAGGCAGCGCCCCACTGGCGGCCTCCCTGCAGGAAACACATCCTGGGAATGCTTTCATACCCAGATCCATTTACCCATTTCCAAGCATGAATGTTAAATACAGAGTGTAGGCCCTCAGTGGCCATGCTTCTGAGCATGAGTGTCTGAGCACACAGACACAGGCCCACAGAGGCCTGGGCACTGGCCTGGGCTGCATTCGTGGCTCTTGGGCCATGTTTTCCCCTGTTCTCAGCTGAGAGTGTGTCCTCAGGAGCATCTCCCACCTACCCACTTTTCATTCCCATGGCTCATTTTGAAAGATGAACTTCATGTGGAACATCCTGGAGAGGGAGCCTGGAACACACACTAGCTCTTGCTACACATGTGGAATCCACAGCCAGGCAGTTTCCAGAAGTTTCCAGAAGAGCAAGGAATAAACACCATGCTGTCGACACCACATGCAGGGGAATGGCATCCATTCTCTGCCCGACAGGACAGCAAAGGACGCATTTTCCTGTCCCTGATGAGAAGCCCATGAGCCAAGGACTCAGAGCTGAGCAGTGCCTGCTCAGTTTTAGAAATCACATCTTTTCTCTGTTCATAGTCTTGTCCTCTACACTCCACAAGACAGTCTTCCCGAACTCCCCACCCTGGATGTGATAGAGCCGTAGTGTTATGCAGAGAATACCCCATCAACAGCATCAGCTGTTGTCCACAGACAGTGGACTGACTTAACCCCGGCCTGTGCATGCGCAAGTGAAATACAACACTGCGGACCATACAGTTTCACCTGATGCCTGAGGAAAATAGTCAGGTGCTGGGATGCACCGCATCTCTGAAAGTGTCCTTGGATATGAGAAGCCATAGTTTCTATTATTAGCTTTATAAACGCTGGGCTGGAGGCACCGCTCAGGTGCTAGAAGGCTGACTAGGAAGTGTCAGTCCCTGAATTCAATCCTCAGTACTGTGAAATAGTAGGAATGATGATCATTGTCCAAACTCACACGAGGGCTTTGTGAAATCTGAGGATCCCAAGTCCCCTTTGCAGCTGAGAAAGCAGGTGCTTGACCGAGTGTTCCTGTTTACAGACCTGATGAAGGAGGACTGAGCAACAGGCACTTGCTCGTTTTCCTCCCTACCTGGCCTCAGGTGGGAAGCTGCCTTGGAGAATGTGTCTCCGACTGTTGCTCTGCCTCCTCCTCTTCCTGGCACACAGCTGAGAGGTGAGATAAACACTCAGATGAAAGAAGTGCTCGGCTTACACACATGGCACTCTTGGTCCATATGAAGATAATTTCAGGCTTAGAGAAAGATATTGGACAATGAGATGATGGTGGGGTGCTGTCACGCACACCTGTGGGTCCTGCCTCCCTACATAGCTGGTCCAGGGGAGGGGCAGGGCTGTGTTCAGGGGCATGGGGACAGTACTGACAGGAAAGGGTACGTGGAAGCAGAAGGTGAGAATGGAAAACAGAGCATTGAGACCTGGGGGGGTGAGGGCAGAAGAGGAGACAAGATCAGAACATACTATATTATATGTGCAAAACATGTCATCACAGAAACAATCATCGTGTGCAACCAAAACATGCTAATAAACAAAGCTTTAAACAAAAGGCTGAGTGCAAACCCCATAGTCTTCTAAGCAAGACTAGTGTGCTTGATTTCAAATGGTTCCACATCTGGTGGGGTTTTGAGACAAAGCTCTGACCTCCTGTCAGGCAGGGGTAGAGCTGCCTCCTGTACAGAGCAGGCCCCGCTCCTCACATGTGTCCTAAGAAAGACAATGCTGAAATTGCTCCTGAAAAGAAATGGCACTCTCTTTCTGATCTATCTGTCCATGTCCTGGTGGGGTTGATTCTCTGGCCCAGTGTCCCACATTTTTGTCTCTGTTTCTCCTAAAAACCACCATCCTCAGTCTCCTCCTGCCCTACACAGAGATAATTCAACTTCCTCTTATCAGAGGGGGTCATCCCCTCAACTCAGAATAAGGAAACTATGAATGCATTTCTGTGCAGTGAGTACCCAAATACACAACAGAATTTTAGTCATCCATTAGAAAAAATGATACTGCACCATTTCCAAAGAAATGGAAGAACCTGGAAAAAATAATAAATGAAGTAAGCCAAGGCCAGAGAGACAAAGACGCATGTTTGTTCTGATATGTGGAAACTAGAATAATTTCTAAATATACAAGTAAACACCTTGGGTTGGATGTAAGTATACACAAATGTATTAGCAAAATATGGTAGATTTGGGGGAGAGATCAAACAGTGTAATTCCTTTAAAGGGCTAACTCACAGTCCAACAAAATAAACACCAGAAAATGGTTACTCAAAATGTGGGGCCAATGGGACCAGGGCTGTTATGAAATTCATTGCATATCCTGCAAAATCAAGAAAATTGAGGGAAGGGATGTTGTGGGTGGATTGGAGTAAAACAATGAAGGGGTACTGAGCAAAATGAATTGCATGCACAGACAGCCTGGTTGAACAGCCACTCCTTTCTACAACCACTTAAAGATAATAAAACATATTTTAAAATTTTTGGAAATTCTGGGAAGGGTTTTCTTGGGGATTTAGGAGGAGAATGCTGAGATGCGAACATAGATTTATACATACACTCCGGAAAGCTCTTCATCAACACATTCCCATGGGCAGCATAAAAATTAACAGCAAAATCTACACAGCCAACCTCCGTCCAGATGTGAGCTCCAGGCCATTGCCAGCATCACATCTGTGGCAGGGTTTGAATCTCTCCTGCGGGGAACCCAGACTCCTGCCCAGCATGGACTCAAATTCAAGTCTCAGACCACGGACCTTCCAAGTTAAGTTGAGAGGAGCAATCGAGTGACTAGGACAAAAGTATATCACAGGCATGTTGAAAACGTCAACCAATAAAAGTCTCTACTATGTGCACTTTCATATACACTGATATAAAGTAAAATAAAATGGTTAGTTTCCCTGAGAGGAAACAGACACAGAGAAAATGTTCACGTCACTGTTGAAGATGAAGGCACTGCAGAGTAAGATGGAATGAACTACACTTCCAAGAAACATGATAGTCCAGGGGGTGCTCGATGGTCAGCCTCAGAGCTCCGCCCGGACCCCTGCTCAGACCGAGCCCAGCAGCCCCCATGACATCGGTGCTTTGACTTTTTTCTCCCCTTCCTTTGCCTCCTCCATTTGAAGGAAAACAAACAGCCACCCTTGACTAAAGGCAAAATTTATTTTACTGGATAATGGTTTTCTTAATGTATTCTGAAACATGTTTCAGGTGTACATCTGTCATTTAAATTAGCCACCACCGAAATGTCTCAGCCTCTGCGCAGAATTGCTGGGGAAAGGGCGGGGAAGGTGCCAAAGATTCACTGGAAGTGAAAAGGCCAACCCGTTTTCTACCGACTTCCTCCAAAATGGCAGACCCTCCGGATCTCACTCGCAGTCAGGGCCTCCGAAACTGCTCGGTTGGGATGTTACAACCCCACGAGTGTTAAGAATCTGTTACTTCTTCATGTGATGGCACACGTGCTGAGTCAGTAGATTGTTCAGTTTTATATTGGCAGGGACTCTAGCCAATCAGCGCTTTTTAGCTCCACATATACATTAGTATGGGAGCTCAGGAGCTGAATCTGGAGGTGGTCAGAGGCTGGACGTGCAGTACAGGTCTGAGAGCACCACCAACACAGCCCAGTGACTCAAGCAGGGCCTGGGCTGAGCCCTGGCCTACAGCAACCACTTCACTTCGAGGCCATGGACTCATGTGTGTACTGGTGACGCTATGAACATTCAATGATGTTTGTCCAGAAAGAGCTTGGTAGGTCGTAGACAACTGACTGCTCCCTCCCCATCACACCAGGCTGGACAAATTCTACACAACAGCAGGTGCGGGTGTCTGGCCTTGGCCTCTCTCAGACATGGTGAAACACTGAAGACAGGCAAGGCACGGCATGGTCAGAATCAGAGATTGTCGGGCTGGGAAGAGATCTGGTCTTCGCAGTTTGCTATACGAAGACTGCAAGGGTGGAGGTCAGTGAGTCTGTGCAGTTCAGATTCCAGCTCAGCCCCCACTTAGTCCTCACTGACCCTGCATTCCCAGTGTCCTCACAGGTGATGGGGAAGAGTCAGGAGAGAAATGCTCACAGTAAGGAAGTATGACAAGCAATTTTGGCTGTTAGCACAGAGCTCGGGACAGTGTGTCTTACAACGTCAACCCCGCTTGACCCCTGAGAGCATCCAGCCTCACGAGGAGCTAGGCTGTACATCATTTCCCTTCTCCTTCTTGGAACCTCTGAGGCCTGCTGTGGTCACTGGCTAGCTGACCCTAGTCACTCTGCTGACCCAAGCCCTTGCAGGAGGTGAGCGCATTAGTGGGTCCCCTTCCAGCCACTGCCCTGGACAGGGCCCCATGGCCATGATTCCCCGATACAGAGGTCCCTGCCTGTCTCCTCCCACGAGTGTGTGCGTGCCTCCTCCTTCCTTCTCTCCTGACTTCTGCAGACAGTCTGGAGCAGTCAGTGCTCATTTGAGCTTTTGTGAGTT
Source organism: Dipodomys merriami (assembly GCF_024711535.1). Classification (NCBI taxonomy): domain Eukaryota; kingdom Metazoa; phylum Chordata; class Mammalia; order Rodentia; family Heteromyidae; genus Dipodomys; species Dipodomys merriami. Next base: position 2,092,441 of record NW_027206612.1, on the reverse strand, counting down.
GCTGCTGTGTGTACGTGTGCTAACTTGTTTTCAGTGTCCCTATTGATTGTGAGATTAATGGTCAGGTTGATGTTTGCAAGCAAGTGGAATTTACTAGACAAAAGCCCAGCGTTTACAAGCCAGAAGGGGTTTCTGTGCCTTGTTTTACTGTTTCCTGAGGAATCAATAGCACCAGTTTGTAGTGAGCCAATTACCACCCCCACATCAGGGCAAGCTGCTCAACCATGCCAGCTTAATTGCAGAAGTAAACATACCATTGAGGACTTTCTTCCTGCAGGACCCTAAGCATTTCAGGACATCCGAAGAGATGTAGAGCACGAGGGATGGAAAATGCCATAAAACATGAATGCATGAGTGAAAAAACTGAATGAGATTTATGAAATACTGTAGTTCAATTCTTCCTGTGCAGATTTTACCTGATTTCAAAACATGATTGGAATTGGGAGCATAATATAAGCCAAACCCAAACCACATGGTCAAGAGGCAGAAATACTCACATTAGTAGAATTTTATGGATAACACATCAACCGAGAACCAAACTCTGGTCCCCCTGCGGTGGGGTCAGCAGCAGAGCCCAGGATGTGAGAATGCTGAAGCTCTGATCTGGACTGGGTGATCTCTAAAGTGAGCTCTTCTGTTACTGTGTCCTTCCACCACCCGAGAATGACTTCAGGAGGGAGAAGCATCTACGTTCACAAGATGCTCAGCAATCTGACTGCACAAATATTCCCCTACCTGGAAAGTCAGTAGAAGACTCGGAATAACCACTAAGTAGAGGACTTCATTGTTGTTTTATTTCCAAACAGGAGAGCCACATGTTGTAGGGTTATTTTTTTTTGGGGGGGGGGGTCTGGTTGTGGGCCTGAACTCTGGGCCTGGGCGCTGTCCCTCAGCTCTTCAGCTCAAGGCTAGTGCTCTACCACTTGAGCCACAGGGCCACTTCCAGCTTTTTTTTTTCTGCTTATGTGGTACTGAGGAATCGAACCCAAGGGCCTCAGGCATGCAAGGCAAGTGCTCTATCACTGAGCCACCTTCCCAGTCCTGTTGTAGGGTTAATTGGATCCTAAGGTAACTATTTTCTCTGGGAACCTATCTGAGAAATTTCACTTTTCTCTAAATTTGTAAAAGTGGTTCGTTTTCTTCTTGGAAGAATGACAGCTTGCACTAGCTTCTGCTACCACGGGTGTTTAGCGGGGCAGGTGAATAGGTAACACTGCTCGGTATTTTTCTCCCCTTTAGCATCTCTGAGAAATCTCTGAGAAGCACAGACATATTTGTTCATGATTAATTAGAGACCAGGAGAGTGCTTTTCATGCCGAGTTAGGATGTGTTTACCCTCCAAAGGCTGGTAAGGGCACAGGCCACTTCAAGGACAAGAGCTCTGAAGGCTTACTGTCCCTGCAGACCTTCAAAGCGGACGCCTCCCACAGGTTCCCACGCTCAGGTGTGAAACCTCTGCCCCTTGTCCTCTCCACTCAGCTGCCATCTGGACCCGGGCTTCTCCTGGGAAAAGATCACCACCTGTCCTGAAATTCAAGGGCAGGCTGAGGAGTGAGCAGGAAGAAACAAGGGCAACGCTTCAGCTCACAAGTCACACCTGAACAGCATTTGGCTTGTGGCAAACAGAACTTAAAACCCACAGGAAGAAATGAGACAGGTGGAAGTAGGGTAGATAGTAATCCCTTCACTCGAAGTCAAAGATCTGCGACTCCCAGCATTTCTTCTCCGTGGAGATGATTTTGTAGGTATGTAATGGGGATGGCATGGTGGGGTCTGGACTGGCTCCATAGCGGGGACTCGGGGTGGCATTCTGGAGGCCTGCGGTGGAGGCCCAGAAAAGCCAGGGAGAGGAAACGTATGGGTGGGCTCAAGATGGGCACCAAGGGATTTTAAGGGTTTGCTTCAGTTTCTCTCTGCTCATCTGTGTTGATGGAAACAACATCTCTGTGGGAAGTGTTTTCCGTGTGTGACCTTGAGCAGTTTCCTCAGCCGTAAAATGAAGGAAGGGCCCTCATGTGGAGGTTGAGGGGTGACCTTGTCAGCTTGCATCTCCTTGCTGAGAAAGAAGTTTGCATTATGGAGACTTTTTTTTAAGCATTGGGAATACTATGTCAACGAATTGAATTACTGGCTGATAAACAAATGAATAAAGCACTGTTCATAGAGTTGGGTTATCAAGTCCCATTGTCTGCCTTCCATCCATCCTCACTTACACAGCAATGCTGGAAAACTGGGCCATGTGTAGGGCTGAGTACAGACACATACCACAGATTTGCACTCACAAGCACACGTGATGGTCTGAACTATCTCTGGCACAGATGGGACGGGGTTCACAGGATCATAGGGTGAAGTTTCAGCTGCCCTGGGGGCTCTGAAACCAAGCAGGGAGGGATTAGTTAGAGTATTCATTCTCCTTGTGGAAAGGGTAAAGTATACATTATGGTGACATGAAGAAAACTTGATGAACAGAAGAAATCTATGCTTAGTAGGTGACTGATAGCCTCTCTTCTATTATGAAATTGCTTTTAAAATTGTCCTAATTCACAATAGTTAAAACACTTAAATGCTTTTATGACTCCTACATTCATGTTTTCATTTTTCCCCTTTAAAGCATCCACTTTTGGAATTATTTTGAATAGACTTTAGTTCTACAAATATTTAGTGGAATTTAGTGTGAATCATCAGGCTTCCATTTGTCGGGAGGCTCCTGATCACTGGTTCAATCTGGCTCATTCTGGTCTGTTCAAAGCATCTATGGCCTCTAACAGGCCCCTTCCATGATGACATGCATTCAATCTGAAGTGAAGATAAGCAAGGCCTCCTAGGTCCTCTGGGCCCGTATGGATAGGAGAGCTTCCACGGGAACCTGGAGGCTGCCTGTAGCTCTTTCAAGGCCCCTTCCACCGCTGTGATGGTCCTGATCATATCTTCACTCCCATCAGAGACTCTGGAATAGATGCCTGGTTGGACCCTTGCCTAGCTGAAAACCCAAAAACCCTCTAGAAAGAACTGGAACCTTGAGCACAGTGATGGCACAGAGTTGTGAAAATGTGGTCAATGAACTCTGGGGAAAAGCACCGAGGCATGCGACCCTGATCAACAGCTTCTCAGTAGAAGTGCCAGAGGTGTGACCCTAAGACATAGAGCTGCTATGTTGGAGCTGAAGTGAACAGTGGGAGATCATCCTTCAGTGGGATCCCAGGGGCAGCACCCGGACAGAGGCCAGCAGGCATGAAGATGTTTGGTCTGACTGGTCAATATTAAAACAGAGAAGGGCAAAGCGAGCATAATATCTATGGATTTGTAAAAAGGAGACTCCTCCCTGATCCTGTCCCTAGAGAATGTAATCGAGTCCGAGAAAGACGGATTCAGGTAGGCTGGTTCTAAGGATATCCATAGGGGTGTTCACATTCCAGAGAAGTTTTACAAATAGAGCATTTTTAAGTCTCTGACAGTTCAGTTACAGTACATAGTTGGGTACTGCAAACTATGACTGGGTGATTGAGAAGGTAAAGGTAGTATGAAGTTACTCACTATTGAACGGGCTTTATGAGGAATCTTCAGGGTGTAAGAAAACAATTTTATAGGAGATTGGGTGAATAAAATCACCGCAAGAATTTGCATGTATAGAATAATCTCATATGTATAAATTTGTACATCCATGAGCTTTTTAGGCATTGGACACAAAATTTCATGAAGACATGTAAAGGAAGCATAAGGAAGCAGCTCAGCCAGAGCGTGGCTGTACTCTGTGAATGTACAAGTCCTCATTAAGCCAACCCTGTGTGGTTAGAAGAAAGCATACACACAGACACACACACACACACACACACACACACACACACACACACACACCAGAGTGTAAGAGAAGAGCGAAGAGCAAGGACAGGATGGGATCTGCACCTAGTGAGTTTGCAAGTTGCTTCTAATCATAGCTGACTGCCTTTGCTTATTGTGAGAGAATGGAAGTAGCGTGCTTTGGGTACAACGCAACCCTCTCCAACCTGCCTGCTCCTGTTTTGTACTACCGAAGGGAGTGGTGAGAAATCACTGGAGACTAGTGATTCAGGGAGGGCCTGGAGTCCATTGGAGCACCATTAACTGCAGGTCAAGAGCCTTGGTGGCCAGTGGTCACCTTCGGATGTTTCTCTTCCTCTAATGCTTTATAGGAATCTGTTGCTTCAGAAGTCTGAGAAAGCCACGTTTGTGCGCCATACTTTTTCTCTGCTTGGTGATTTCCGTCCAATGCATCAGGTTCACCTTGCTGGCTTCCTGACGCGTGGTCTGTCAGGGCCCTCCCCTAGCACGCAGAGTGAGCAGTGGTCGGAGGCCCGCGCGTCAGTGACCTTGTTACCAGACAGAGCTGCCCGTCCTCATGCCTAGCTTCTGCCTGGCATCAGATATTTCCTGCCTGGCTGGGTTCTGAACGGAACAGAAACTACTGGAGCTTGAACTAGAGGAAGTACTCAAATGACAATCCCGGGGTGTACAAGAAGGAAAGCTGGGCCTGGATGAGTGAAGGGGCCCAGCAGGGGAGTGAAGCAGATATGAGTCCAGAGTCTGGCCAGCCTCTCACCATGTTACCGAAGAAGTACTCACACATCTGATGTTAAATTGTGGAATCATTGCCTCCGTGTGTGTGTGTGTGTGTGTGTGTGTGTGTGTGTGTGTGTGTGTGTGTGTGTGTGTGTGTGTGTGTGTATGTGTGTGTGTGTGTAGACTGCTTTGCTTCCTTACATTTTCCAGTGTTTTCAAACTTTCTAAATGGCTATGAATTCACCAGAAAAAAAAAGTTCCTGCGGCCTGGAGTACAACTGACGTGGTGTATTTCCCTAACTCCAGCTCTGCAGGTTAGATACCCCCTCCCCACACAGAGAGAAAATGGGTTTGCCTCCACATTGCCTTCCCTGGGATTAACACTCATCAATGTATCGTTGCTTCTTACATGTACATGATGTACCTGTATCATTGCTTCTTACATGTACATGATGTACCACATCCTTATTTCCAACTTGTCTTCTTCATTACCAACTTGTTCCCAGGAGGTTTGGGAGGGATTTCTTTGGTGGCTATGAGTAGGACTGTTACCTGGGGACTGTGGTCCTTGGTGAAGGGAGGGGGAGGCCACAGGAAGCCAGGCCTTGTGGGCAGGGCTTCCCTGCACACCTCAGCGCTGAGGGTTCTCAGCAGATGCACATTGAAGAAAACAAGGTGTGCAGCCGTCCATTCCCGCAGCCCCTTCCCGCAGGCAAGGAAGTCATTGGTTCGGTTGAACTGCTTGTTCTTGGCCAAAAAAGACCCCAGGGAACACACAGGTCCACAGGTTTCAGTGTTGTGATGGTTTTGAACTGGGTTGCTTTAGCCAACCAGAACCAAAGTTCTGGCCTGAACTTTGGTAGGGTGCATCTTTCCTCGGGAAGCAGCCCTTCCTTGTTTTGATCCGACATACTGCATAAGTTGGAGAATGAGCTGTAGATTTCACTCCAAATAATATTTTTTAAAAAAGACACAGCCACTTAAAATGCTGCCTACTCGATAGAAACTGCTGGGTTATTAGAAGATCACATTGTAAGCTCACAAGGAACGAAGATGGAACAGGCTACGTGCTCTGCCCCAAACACGTTGGAAGTAAGTGATAAACAACACAATCTCTACTTCAAAAGGCAGATAAGTAACCCTTTGTGGACACGATGCTCTCTCCCATTTTGCACTGACTAATTGACAACTCTGTGGGTCTCTTTGTATTTCCCCCCGTTTTCTGGAGGGGAGACAGGATTTGGGATCCCATTAGCACAAGTGGCTGGAGCACAGCCATCTGTCAGCACCGCCCGCCCTCAGCTGCCACTCCAACTGACAATGAACCCAGAGACCGCGCTAATTGTGGCTGTGCAGTGCCGGGGCAGGTAGTGCCTTTGCCTTCAGACCCGTCGGGCCCCATCTGTCCCTGCTCAGGGCCCCCCTCTCCTGGGACCCTGCTCCCCCGAGGTGACAGAGCTCAGTGCAGCCCCTGGCAAGCCTCCTGGGGGAGTCTGCTGGGGTCTAGGGACAGCAGGCCTGCAGTGAAACCGAAAACCTGGGGAAACTTGTGGTGAGATTTTAATCCTGTCACTGGGCCCCTGAAGCATCTGTCACTCCGCCTGTACTGTTTGGGAGATTTGCATCAAATGTGTTTTTTTTTCTTTGTCATCATAAATACTTGTTTCATTAAAAATGAAAAAAGAAACATGAATTTCTATAAGCTGTTTTCTTTAATGATGAACTTCTTTTAAAGCAATAAATGGTGGAAAGGCTACACATTTGAGAAAGGCTTACAGTAGGGATGAGAGGAGCCAACGTGGCCTGGTGTCAACCAGTGTCAAGCGGTGCCAGCATCTCCTGCCTTCCCCTTCCTCTCAGCCCAGGCTGCCCTGTGGTGCAACCAAACCTTGCAGGTCACAGCCTCAGGCTTCTGTAACAGACTGCACCCCAAAAAATATTTCTTTTACCATTGATGTTGACAGCTTGCAAACACCCATTTTCTTTTCCTTTTTTCTTTCTTTGTTTTTTTGTTTTGTTTTGTTCTGCCTGTACCAGGATTTAACCTCAGGGCCTCTCTTTTACTCAACCAGTGATTTACAGCTTGAGCTATGCTGTCAAGAACAGCAGAGACCTCCTGGGAGCCATGCTAGACTGCAGAGGTCAGGCTGGTGGAGGACAGACCACAGGGTCACACCGGAAGTGGGAATGGGAATGGGACAGAGGCTGAGCTGCTTGGCTGGGCTCAACCATGGAGACTGGGGGGGAGCTACAGGAAGCGGAGGAAAGCTCTGCACAGGATGCAGGGGAACTGCAGGAGCTGCTGGAAAGGAGCTGGGAGTCTCGATCCATGCCGACAGCAGCAGGAAGCCAGCCCTGGGCGAACAGGCAGGACTCCTGGGGCAGGTAGATCTCAGCAAAGGTGTTTCTGAGCATTCCATCTCTATTTATTGAGTTCCCTTGTCAATTCAAATCCTTCTTTTTTCACTTCTAAAATACATTTATTTGAATACAATAGACCATTAAAATTTTCAGAGAGCATTTATGAACAGACATGTTTGAATATGTATATATATCCATATACATATATAAAGAATCTATTTGCATTTTTCTTTGTCTTGTTATCTTTAAGTAAGTTGCCATTTAACAAAGCAGTTTATGAACTGAACACAATACATCATCAATTTCTCAAAATTAGCAAAAACAAAAACAAAGAAATGCAGAGAGCTGCCACAGAGGCTGTGAAGATGTGGTTGACAGCCTTTCTGCAAACGTGAGTAAATACAGCTTCTACTGAAGAAGGGGTCCTGTTTGGATGTTCTTATTTGCCTACTTATGGGAGGGGAAGTAAAGTTTTAGATGGCGAAAGGCTCTTGGTTCAGAAAGCGACCTGATTCATGTAGGATGAGTCGCCTGAAGTTCAATCTTGTCTGGAAGTCGGGCTCTCAGGTAGAAGAGGCCTCCTTACTCTTCCTTTCCTATCCACTGCATGGGATCTGCAAATTAAATATCAGCTGGGCGGGTGAATGCTCTCCAATGTACAGTATGCTCATATCACAGCCTAGCACTGAATTCAGATGCCAGCATCCGGCCTTCTGACCCATGTCCTCATCTATAGCAAGACTTCCTTTCCCATTAGACGGTGTTTCTCAAAGTTAAGCAGTTTTAGACTTTTGGAGCTGCCAACACTTGGGGATGACTTTCTTGGTATGTATGCTTTTATATTGAACTTCTTCATTCCATGCTAATTGACTCTCCCTCCCCCTGGGAATGTTTAAGTCACAATCACCTCTCCAGGGCCTGTCCCTGCCAAACTTAGGCTTTAGTTGCGTTTACTGGGTTTCTTTTATTCCAAATTCCCACCATATAACAATCAACCTTGTAGTCTGAGACTTTCTAATTTGTCTACTTCTTCAGAAGCTCAAGAGAACACAAGTTCTCAAGGTCTTCCTGACGGTGCCTGTGTACCTTGGTCCAGAGTAAGTGCCTGGAGCTTCAGAAGCTGGGGAGACAGAGGCTAATACAGGTGTGTCATGGCCAAAGGGAGAATACAGAAATTTAACTCAGAACAGTTCATTCTAGGAGCCCTGAGGGCGTATGAGGAGGCCCAGAATCAGCCACGAGGGTTGAGGGGTCCTCAGTTGTATAAGTAAAGACAAAGAGCCGAAAGGGTGAATTCAACCGTCCAACAGGTTTTATTCAGGAGGAAAACCTGGGAAGGGCAACCAACTCTCTTCAGCCCATCTGAAGGGGAAATGGTGTACCCCTGACAACTAAGGCCCCTTTAATTATTAGGCAGAAAAGGTGAAGAAGAGCAGGGCGGATGCAAGTGGAGTGAGGTGGAGGCTGGGTGTGAGAGAGATCTTAAGTAGAGAGTTTCAAGGTTTCCACAGCATCTGTGTCTACCAGGAAGGTCAGCACCAGGTGTGGCCTTGATCGTAGCTCTTTTCTCCAAAACTGCAGGGAGTGTTTGTTCAGGGGGAAGGGGAGGGTCGACAGTTCATCCAATGACACATACTCCAGGATAGACCTCTGGTTGCACTGTGCATCGGGCTGAGAAGGTAAGAGAGGCTGTGTAACCAAAACCCCTCCGTACATCCCCTTGACAATCACAATAAAATAGTTTTTTAAAAGTGCCTTTTTCTTCACTTAGTTATTCTCCATATTTATTCACCTGAAAAGTTTTAATTTAAATTTTAAATTAAATTAAATTTTAACTTTTTAATTTAAATTTTATCTTATAGGTGATGTACAGAGGAGTTACAGTTACATGAGTCAGGTAATGAGTATATTTCTTTTTGAGCAGTGTTATCCTTTCCCTCCTTTTCTCACACTTTCCCTGCCCTCCCTTCTAAATTGTATAGTTCATTTCTAGTGTCTAGTGAATACCAGTGTTGAACTGGTTCACCCTTTGTCCTGCAGTTTTTGTGATTCTCTTCCCTTCCCCAAGTTAGATAAATTTATATACAAGACAGAGGGTACAGAAGTAAAAAATCAGTGACAACAGGGAATAAGCCAAAGTGAAAAAAGAAAGAAAAAAGAAATAGCTGCAAACAGTACAATAAATAAACCTTCTGTTTACATTTCTTCAAGTTCATTTTGATAAGCATCATTTTATATGGTCATATGCACGTAACTATTGAGCCATTGTGATCCTCTCCTAAGAATATCCTCCTTTGTTTTCAGTATGTGAATTCTTAGAGTTCTGTTTAATGAATCATGTCCAAGTGTAATTATTTGTCTTTTACTATCCATCAGATTAACTTGTAGGTTTTCAGACATATTTTAGTTATTACAAATGAGGGAAACCATGAAGCCTATGTTTCTTGGGTCTAGCTTACTTAATATATTTGTTTTCCTTTTTTTATTAATAAGTTTTTTTATTGTGAAAATACCACACAGAGGGGTTACAATTACATGAGCAAGGTAATGAGGAAAAAACAAATTGTTTAAATAGGGAAACAGGTGGATCCATTGCAACAATGAAATGTACAAGATGCTATGTTGAAAAACAAACTTAACAACTTTCACAGGAAGTTGGGGGTGAGGATGGGAGGGCAGGGATGGTAAGCAGAAACAACGGATGAGGCTTGATGATATAATTTTTTCAAGTCTTTCCATTTCCTTGCAAATGGGGGCAATGCCATTCTTTCTGATGGAAGCATAGAATTCCTTTGTATGTATACCACATTTTCTTGATCGGTTCATCCACTGAGGGGCCTCTGGGTTGATTCCAGATCTTAGCTATGGTAAATAATGCTGCAATGCACATGATTGTGATGGTAGCTTTAGTGTGGGCTGGTTTGCGATCATTTGTGTAAGTGCCCAGGAGAGGGATTGCTGGGTCAGAGGGAAGCTCTATGTTTAGTCTTTTGAGGAACCTCCATACTGCTTTCCAGAGTAGTTGAACAAGTTTACATTCCCACCAACAGTGTAGTAGCATTCCCTTTTGGCAGCATCCCCACCAGCATCTTGTATTATTAGTTTTCTTGATAATGGCCATTCTAACTGTGGTGAGGTGGAATCTCAATGTTGTTTTGACTTGCATTTCTTTTATGGCCAGAGATGTTGAACATTTCTTTTTTTTTTTTTTTTGCTTTCTTTTTTATTTATTTATTTTATTTTATTTGTGAACATGCTGTACAGAGGGGTTACAATTACATGGGCAGGATAATGCGTACATTTCTTACCAAGCATTGCAGCCTCCTCCTTTGTTTACCCTTCACATCCCTTCCCAGCCTCCCCCCTCCCCCCCAGTCCCAATCCTTCTCCCCCCTCCCCCCCCCTGCACTGACATTGTAAAGCTCATTTTGGACATGACAACTTGTACTTCTCATTGTTGCAACAGGTCCACCTGTATCCTTAAACAACTGTTTTTCCCCATCTCCTCCACAAGTTATACTGACATCAAATATAGTGAAAGCAGGGGTTATACTGTGGGGGAGGGACATACAAAGCAACAAAGAAATAATCTTATAAATGCGTTAGAAACACATGCATGAAAGAAAAAAACATTAAAATACATATCTAAGGATTCATTTTCCTAACATCACATTATCTGACCTTTTCCGCTTGACTCATACATATACTAGCTATTGCAAATAAGGGAAACCATGGGGCCTATGTTTCTTTGGGCCTGGCTTACTTCGCTTAATATAATTTTTTCCAAGTCTTTCCACTTCCTACCAAATGGGGCAATGTCATTCTTTCTGATGGAGGCATTTAAATCCCCCAACAACAAATCCTCAAAGAAACAACTGCCCAATAAACAAGTGGGCGAAAGACTTAAAGAGAAACTTCTCTGAAGAAGAAAGAAGGATGGCCAATAGACACATGAAGAAATGCTCAACATCCCTAGCCATAAAAGAAATGCAAATCAAAACAACATTGAGATACCACCTCACTCCAGTTAGAATGGCAAAATCAAGAACTCTAACAACAACAGATGCTGGAGGGGATGTGGACAGAAGGGAACCTTACTTCATTGTTGGTGGGAATGTAAACTTGTTCAACCACTTTGGAAAGCAGTATGGAGGTTCCTCAAAAGACTCCACATAGAACTCCCCTATGACCCAGCAATCCCACTTTTGGGCATTTACCCAAATGTTTACAAACAAGACCACACTAAAGCTACCAGCACAACTATGTTTATTGCAGCATTATTTACCATAGCTAAGATCTGGAACCAAACCAGATGCCCCTCAGTAGATGAATGGATCAAGAAAATGTGGTATATATACACAATGGAATTGAACATTTCTTTTAAGTGTCTATTGGCCATTCTTATTTCTTCTTCAGTATAGAAGAAGCAATCCAAAAATTCATATGGCCTAATAGGAGACCCTGAATATCAAAAACAATCCTTAGCAGGTAGAATAGTTCTGGAGGAATAGTAATATCAAACTTGAAACTATATTACAAAGCCATAGTAATAAAAAAAAACAGCTTGGTACTGGCCCAAGAATAGGCCTGAGGACCAATGGAATAGAACTGAAGACCTAGGAATGAACCCACAGACCTATGGCCACCTAAGATTTGGTAAGTGAGCCAAAAACACAGGATGGAAGAAAGACAGCCTCTTCAACAAATGGTGCTGGCAGAACTGGCCCTACATGTGCAGAAAACAAATTAGATCCTCATATATTACCCTGCACCAGAATCAATTCCAAATGGTCAAAGACCACAGTATAAGACCAGATTCCCTGAAATATTACACAAATGGATAGGGTAAACACTAGGGATCCTTAGCACAGGTTAAAGATCCATAATCATAACAAATCAAATAAAGACGAGATAAATGGGATTGCATCAGACAAAGACCTCATACTCAAAGAATTAACCCCCCCCAACAAATCCTCAAGGAAACAACAAACAGCTCCATTAATAAGTGGGCTAAAGACTCAAAGAAAGTTGTCTTTTTAACTCATCATTCTGCAAATTGCCTTTGTGTCTCAGCACAGTCTGACTCTTTGGCAGGCCATCTCCACTGCGTGGTAAAGCCGAGGGTGCCACATTGCTTCAGATATGGTGTCTGGTTTCTGGCTAAGGCATAGCATGCCCTTTTGTGAGAGGTGCTTAAATGTTGATTTTTTTCTGGGCCCAAGAGCTAACTGAAATCAGGGGGTCACCTTGGTGCCTATGTCTCCATTTTGTGTCTTTTATCCAAGCCATTCTCCCCATAGTAACTTGGCAATCAGCTTGTACTCCAGCAAAAGCGGGGTTGAGCCATCACATCCCATAACAAGGGACAGCCAGGACACCTGGGGAAGAACGCGTGTGCTCAGCTCAGCCTGCCCACCAGGAAGTGATGACTGGTTTGTCCTAACTCATGGGAACGGCAGTGGCTCATGTCTGCACCCCAAAGATAGCTGAAGGGGGGATGAAGTGCTGCCTCCTAGGCCTGCCTGTGCTGACCAGGTAATGATCCCTCACCATCTCCTGGTGAGTGGTACCACCTAACATGTGGAACCCCTGGGCTTTGGGGTCTGAAACTCTGATTGAACCTACACTGGAGAATCAATTCAGGCTATGTACACACACACACACACACACACACACACACACACACACACACACACACACACACACACGGGGTGTGCAGCTCCAATTGAACCTATATTGGAGAATCAATTCAGACTATATACATACATATATATATATATAATGTATATAAGTATGTATGCATACATTATATATGTATAGAAAGGTAAAGGTATGTATACATATATATATATGTATACATACCTTTACCTATATATAGGTATGTATATAATCAATTTAACTTAAATGTGGTTTTAGGTATATACTATGCAGTATACTACATTCTATATTCTTATGTTTTCAGTATACTTTATAATAATATTAATGACTACATAGTATCCCATCTTTCATCACACTCCTGAGTCATAATTTATTTATATCATTCTTGATTCAGCTTTCTCCTAATGCATTTGCTATGAGGATTGATTGGTACATACCATTTTAGTACTTTGTGGATCTTTTACTTTATGCCTAAATATTCTTGTTACATAAATAATTGGATATAAATTCTCATGTCAAAGATTTATGCTTTGATATATGTTTCCCTCTTTGAGTCATCAGGAGACTATTAATGAAGATTTCAGTTTAAGAGTATTGAACATCTGTGATTTGCACAGCATTGTTGAGAAGCATGCAAACAAAATCTAGGATAGAATCTTGCCTTTATGAGCTTATAATTAGAGAAATACATGCATTTTGTACATACACATATGCACACACACACTTAGATTTACATGATCTTTCTCTATTATCGTATATGTTGGGGTTTTCTTTAAATTAGAAAGAATAGATGGGGTTAAAAAAAAGCCCAAAAACTGCTCCTGGTGTCTCTAGGTATCTGTCTTCATCCGTCTTAGGTCAACAATGCTTTCTCTCAAGCTCACTTATTCCACAACACCTATGCTTTCTTTGTTCATCTAAAATGAAGTTTGTTCTTTTCATTTAAGGCATGTAGCCTCAATCTCCCATGTTACACTGCCAGAGTCTTTAAGTCCTGCGATGCTTGACTTTCTACTTTCTAAGCAGATCTACTCCTGCTTCCTCCCTGGGCTCATGTATGCAAGGCAAGCACTTTACCACTGAGCCACCTTTCTAGCCCCAGCACGAACATTTTTGTCCTAAGGTTTTACCCTGGAAACAGACATCCACCCACACTGTCCCTTTTCACAGGAACTTACATTAAATTGCTCCCTTCCTGTAGTAGACCCGGGTAGTTTTCAAGTTTATGTGATAGTATTACATAATAATATGCATAATTAGGCAACACTAGCCCAAACTAGTTTTAAATTAGACAATCTTCTTTGGGGCTATGCATTAATAAAACTAAATAGAGCTGATTACCAACATTAATACTGTGTCTTGAATTAGCCTTAAAGCTACAATTGGTATCAAACTGTATGTATGCCATTTGTATAATTCACACAGCTTTTTTTCTGTGGTTGAGTGGTGCACGTTGAAATAAAGTTACATTCCAATCCTTTAGGAGTATCTCCCTTTACAAAAAGCTGAGTGTCTCTTGTTTTTGTACTAGAATAAATAAAGCAATTTAGCGCAAGGGTTTTTTCATGTCTCAGGACTTCTTTGGCCTTTGAACATGAATTATTTAACAGCATTTTCAATGCACTGAAGGTGGGATTTATTTACTTGTTCAGCCTGAGAAATAGCAGTTGTTATTGTCTGTTCCCTACATAATAGAAACTTTTCCTTACTTTATAAAAAAAGGTTTCTAACTCAAAATTGTGTAGCATCCTAATCTAACCTCAGCAATTTAATACCATGGCCTCATATACAGTGGAGTTATTCATCTTGTGGCACACGAGTAATCGAAGTTTGACTTTTATTGTTGGTGAAGAACAGGAAGCATGAGCTGTCACAGGATGAGGCTGGCCAGGAAGCTCAAGGGCCCGATGCCCTCCATCAGCTTCGTTCCTGTGGTTGTTCCAGAGACACAAGGCTCCTCCCAAGTCAGGATGGGGGAGCAGTCCTGGAGATGCTCTCCAGAGAAAAAGACCTGAAGTTCTCAATCTCCAGCTCAAAATAACAGGCCACTTTTTGTTACAAGCCATTGTTCCTCGTCAGGAACGGGGGGAAGCTGGCATTGAAGACTGTTGGACTAGAGACCATCTCTTGACATGTCTCCTTTAGAAGTCATACCATCCTCACTCGGAAACGAGACCAAAAGCATCAAGAACTTCCTGCTTCCTTGGGTAGGTTAAGAGTTTGTATGTGTGGATTTGAGTTTGCACGTGGAGTGAGGTCTTCGTGATTTGAAGCAAACGGGTAAAGAGAGGGGAGGGCCCTCCCTCCTGACATATGTGTATGGAGTAAACCCTCCAAGCATGCTCTAGGCTAGACCCAGAATCCATGGAACATGGTGGGGACCCCAGTCCCAGCAGGACTTCCCAGGTGTGGGAAGGGGGATCCATGACTCAGTGCTGGTAAATGCACCCCCAACTGGCATGGATGGAGCTAGCCCAAGTCTTGGTGTAGTCAGTGCTGTGCTTTCTAAGTTGGGCAGCCATAAGAACAATGACTGACTCTGGTCTTCTACCAGGCTCTGAAGTTCAAATCACGTGTGTGTGTGTGTGTGTGTGTGTGTGTGTGTGTGTGTGTGTGTGTGTGTGTGTGTGTGGGTTGGTGGGAGGGGTTGTAAGGCTTAAACTCTAGGCCTGAGCACTGTCCCTGAGCTCTTTTGCTCAAGGCGAGTGCTTTAGCACTTTGAGCCACCGCACCACTTGTGGTTTTCTGGCGGTTCATTGGAGGTAAGCGTCGCGTGGACTTCCCTGCCTGGGCTGGCTCTCTCAGTCTCCTGATTATAGGTGCAAGCCACTGGTACCTGGCTTACATTGCTTTTTTTTCAGTATTCAAAGATATTTCCGTGAGACTTGGGGGCATGGACTGACCCAGAGACCATGAGCCATCTCCCAGGGTAGGAACTTCCAGGCTCAGAGATGGGGAGTGAATTGTCCACAGGTGATAATGGCATTACCAGGGCCCTCTGCCTATGGGGCCCTCTAAATGTTTCACTGCATGATTTATAAGCCAAGGCAACGGTAACACCACAGAGGGGCTCACAGACAGTTCACCTTCAATCTCCCTGATCTGTGACTCACACTGCGGTCAGCATCAGACCCTGATTGTCCACAGCCCCTAAGAAGCAAGAAACGCAGGCCAGCACACACTGGAAAGGCCCTTAGAGCACAGCCATGACACCGGGGCATGCCTGCTGCGGGCTTCTCCCTGAGCAATCGTGCTTCTGCACTGCTATACTGAAGCGTGATCAGACCACCAAGGGAGACAAAGTCACAGCAAAGGACAAAGCAGAAAGGTAAGAAAAGCAAGAAAGCATTGAAGAATGAGATGGGGAGGGGGACTCCATGCAGGCGTTCCTCTGAGCCACACAGGGTGGAGAATCAGGCTGCTCAATCCTTGATTCCTGAAAGCCCGGTAGGATGGAGTTAAACTCATTGATCGTTGACAAATGGCTTCCTCAGCTACCACAGAGGCAAGATCTGTTTGTGCAGCAAGATGAGTACTTCTCTTCTTCATGGAATTTATCACACCGTTTTTCACCACCATTACTCGATATCATTACCCTGCCTATAATCATTACTGGTCGTTGCATTGTAGTACATAAATCTTTTGAGAAGTTCATATTGGCTGTATTAAGTATTTTGTTCAGTGGCCATTTAATGAGTTTGTGCTGTGTTCTTGGATTCTGTGTGTACTGTCTCCATCTCCACAAGTTTACAGGACATGATGTGCTTGTAACCGAATACTTACCTCCTAGGAAGCCAGAGATGGAACTCCACAGGACCTGGAATCATGGGCCTGGAGGGAGGACTTCGTACAGTGAGCAGCTTCAGCGTCTGCAGACTACCCTGACCAGAGGGGATAATTTTAAGAAGAAAATGAGAAGGCGACCAGAAAGCACAGAGACAGCTTAGAAATGAGAGCATGAGAAAGAATCATTCTGTCTCAGTGTTTCTAGGTCATGGGCGATGAGAGCCAGTGCTTGATGCCTGTCATCCTAGCTGTTTAGGAGGTGGAGATCTGAGGATCATTGAGACCAGCCTGGGCGGGAAAGTCTGTGAGACTCTTACTGCCAATAAACTTCTCAAAAAGCTGAAAGTGGATCTGTGGTTCAAGTGGTAGAGCTAGCCGTGAGAACTACAGCTCAGGGACAGTGCCCCAGGACTGGCACCAAAAATAAATAAATCACACACACACACACACACACACACACACACACACACACACACACACACACACACACACACACACACACACACACACACACACACACACACACACACACACACTTTCCTACTTTCCTTCTGGGATATGAATAGGACCAGAGAGTGGAGGGTCTTTGAATCCATGGTCACTTGGAATCCTTTTTTCTGTAGTCGAGATTGAACTCCAGTCCTGTGGGCTTGCTAGGGAAATTCTCTTCCACATGAGCCATGCCTCTAGTCCCACTGTGTTTCAATATTTCTAATGTTCTTTTGTGGGGTTTTTTGTTTTGCTTTTAAATTGGAACTATTTGAGAGAAATGTCATTTATTATCCTGGTCATATGCACATAATTTACTTTATACAAAAATAAACTAAAAATAATTTGACATCTCTTTTAGTTTTATAAATTCACAGATTTTAAAGTAGACCTACTACTGACTTAATTTTTTCTCACATTCTTTATTAGCACCAGTTAGTTTACAAGGGGCTTCATTTTGACATATGATGAGCGCAATAGGACCTGCCTTTATCAGACTCTCCACCACCACTCCCCCTCAGCCTTCTAGAAACAATGGGCTTCACTGCTCAAATCTGCATGTGCACACCAAGTCCCCCTCACCTCCTTCCTCCCCCCCCACACACCAAGTACTGCGACCATGTTCACCTCCTTCCATGCCCCCCAACACACCAAGTACTGCGACCATGTTCCCCTCACCTCCTTCCCCTCCCCCCCTACACACCAAGTACTGCGACCATGTTCCCCTCACCTCCTTCCCCTCCCCCCCACACACAAGTACTGTGACCATGTTCCCCTCACCTCCTTCCCCTCCCCCCCACACACAAGTACTGTGACCATGTTCCCCTCACCTCCTTCCCCTCCCCCCCTACACACCAAGTACTGTGACCATGTTCCCCTCACCTCCTTCCCCTCCCCCCACACCAAGTACTGCGACCATGTTCCCCTCACCTCCTTCCCCTCCCCCCACACACAAGTACTGCGACCATGTTCCCCTCACCTCCTTCCCTTCTCCCCCTACACACCAAGTACTGCGACCATGTTCCCCTCACTTCCTTCCCCTCTCCCCCCACACCAACTACTGCGACCATGTTCACCTCACCTCCTTCCCCTCCCCCCACACACAAGTACTGTGACCATGTTCCCCTCACCTCCTTCCCTTCTCCCCCTACACACCAAGTACTGCGACCATGTTCCCCTCACCTCCTTCCCCTCCCCCCCACCAAGTACTGCGACCGACCGTGTTCACCTCACCTCCTTCTTCCCCGCCTCCTGCCCTCCAGTGATACCCATGCCTGGGCAGGGCCTGCTTCACCTTCAGGTCATTGATTTAAGTGGGATTTCACCATGTGATCTGCACATGCATACACAGTACTTTAACCAACTTGATTCCTTACTCACCACCAATTTCCACAGCCCTCCCACATATTATTCAGCAGCGGTTGAAGCTATGTTTTGCTTTCCTCATGCAGAGATGCAAAGCGTTTCAAAACTGCTCACCCTCCAACATTCTCTTCCTCCCAATTCTCATAATTACAGACGGGTTGTGATAGATAGATAGATAGATAGATAGATAGATAGATAGATAGATAGATAGATAGATAGACAGACAGGCAAATGATAAGTAGATAGAAGATAGGTAGATAATCAATAGATGATGGATAGATAAGATTAGATTATTGGTAGATAATGATCCTCCTGAGTTTGCACTATATGTTTAACTTTTAGGTCTATATCCACTTATCAGAGAAAACATGTGATCTTTGTCCTTCTGAATTTGGCTTATTATGCTTAACATTATGATATTCTAGTTTGATCCATTTCTCTGCAAATAACACAAATTCATTCTATTTTATGGCTGAATTATATTTCATTGTATGTATATGCTGTTTTCTTTTTTGTCTTTTTGACGGTTTGTTAGCAAGAGTTTTTCATAATTCCCTACAGAAATGTAATGTATTTTTATCAAATTTATCCCATTACTCTTTCCTTCCCCCCTCCCTTGTAAGAGAGTTTTCAGTAGGTTCAATTTTGCTATTTTCCATGCATACGTATGTCCTTTGATTGGTTTGTTTTAAATAAGGTCTTGCCACCTTTTCTCCATGGTTGGGCTCTGTCACTGAGCATGCAGTTCCTAAGCAACCTCAGACCCCGACAGAGTTGTAGCCCCACCCATGACAGGAAGTCACTTCACACTGCTCTTACCCCTCCAGCCCAGAGCCTTTTTGCGCAGCCCAGCCAGACCTCGAGAGCTGACGTGGGAATCTCGCTCCGACTCCTGCCTTCGCCTCCGGTCCAGGTGTGGGAGCCGGAGTGGCCCAGAGGAGCTGAGCCCGGGAGGCTTGTTATTACAACACATGCCAGCAACGAATGTTTACCTTCCTGATGCTGAATGATTTAACAGGTGCCTCTGTGGTGGCAGAGGAAATGCGTTCCTGGGGCCTAATAAAAATAAGTATTGTTTCCACTTCAGCAGCCACAGTAGCAGGAATAAGACTTCTATTCACACCCAGCCAGTGTCCTCTGCACCTGAGACACATCTGTACGGAATCTAGAAATGAAGGATGACTCCCCACTAAAACCAAACAAGAGCAAGCACAGCCTTCTCCCCTGCACCCAGAGAGGTGGTGAGCAAAGTGCCAGGCCTGGCACCGAGACAGCAAAGTCACCTGCTCTGCGCAGGTCACACCCCAAATGTTTCTGAACAGGACCCGTTACCAGTTCCAGGACTTCTTTGCCTGTGTGATGTATTTACATCCCATGTGAATGAATTCCATACGTGCCAGACGGGAGACGTTCTTGTTCTGTTAACTGCACGGGGGATCAGACTACAGGGTTCCTGCATTAGCTTTCCTCTTGTTTGCGCTGTTATGAAATGATGTTCTCATAAGCTGTGGTGAGAAGAGCGTCGCTGTCATCATAAAAAGGATCTTGTTGGCTGCCCTGTTTCTCATGGTGGAAGCGTTGGCATTGGAAAACCTGATCGGCTCAGGTGGTGGAAAGCTGCTGTTTGTCACGCAGAGACTCTGTGCCTTTAGCTACACTCCAGGTAACTGGTCACTGAAAACTTTCAGAATAACCAACTCTATGAAAATAACCTTTCTTACCCTTTTTTATGGAAGCATTTGATTGAGTGATTTGTTGGAGATACATGTGTAGTTATGCTAGGGTGAGTATTTGAAAATTCTTTTTGAAAGGTGGTGAGCATATGCTAGTCATGCAGGGGCTTCACTTTGGTATTTCCATATATTCCTACAACACCCTCTGATCAAAAGCACCTCACAATTATCCTTCCTTATCGGCCTTCCTCCTTCACAAAACAATATCAACTGGTGGTGATGTTCTATTTTCATACATGCACATAAAGCACTTCCTCCATGTCTGGTCTCCAGCCTGTCCGTGATCCCTCTCATTTCCCATGGATACACCTCAATAGGAGAACTGGAGATATATTCCATTGACAATTCTTTACAAATGGAAGTAAATTCAACGACACACGTGACTGGGTAGTGGTAGGGTGCCTTGTTACTTGGACATTTTGGAGTTCCACAAGTCTGGAGTGTGAATCCTCAGTATTCACGGAATGGGGGGTGCTCACTTTAGGGGGCCATAAGTAGAGCTCAATCCTTGTAGTAGAAGCTTCTAAATGTTCCCCAGTGGTTCCCTGCAAGGGGGCAGGGGATCTCACTCTCCTCAGCATGGGCTGGGCCTGTGGTCTCCTTCTCGTGGTCACACCATGCCAGCTGCGCGAGGCTGTCACTTGGAGATAGGTAAGGCGCTGACATCCGCAGTGCCTTGTTCGCTCACTGGCCAGCTGTCACGGGGGAAGCGGCAGTCGGGAAAAGCCGTGTGGCACAGGCGGATGGCCCACTGTAACAGGCTTTAGGGTCCTGAGTGCTGCCTACAGGCCAGAGCCAGCTAGAGCTGACCCTGCCCCAGCTCCACCTTGTGAGGACTGTGTCCTGGGGCCCCAGACTCTGTGCTACACGCGCGAGGAGGGAAGGAGCTGATGGATAAGCTGGAAGGCAGAGCGTTTCCCCAGGAGCAGGGTGGCCTGATGGTTACCAGGGCTGAGGCGGGTGAGGGAGCAGTTGGCATCGAGTGACGAACCTACTGTAACTCCTTTGAACAGTTATCCCCTCAGAATGTACACAGGAAGGTAAAACAGATCCGTCTGGCCAACAGCTAGGAATAAACCTGTGATAGATGAGCTTGGGGGATATTTCAGATCCAAACCTCTCAAAGTCTAGCAGGGCGAAGGGAAGGACATGCTGAGAGAGTCAGATTCAAACTGCAGGGTGGGAGGAGGGCCCTGGTGAGGGAGACTCCAAGTGCTGTCTGCAGAGCGTGTGCGTCTTGGTCTGGGCCTGAAGCGGTGGCACCGGGGTGGGTGGGTGGTGAGAGAGGCTTGGGTCTGGGGCAAAGGCTTTAGAGACGGCCATGCGGTGGACAAGAGGGAGGCAGGCACGCCGTCACTCTGGGCAGTTTGGATCTTCCTCGAGGGCGCGTGTGACTGAAGGGATAGATGTAAAGCACCACAGGGATAGAACGTGGGTGTCGGGGCTCTCATACAATGCCTGGCTGGAGAGGGGCGAGACCAGGCTTTGGCAAGGGGTCCCAGACTGACCCCTGTGCACCTCTCTGGGGGCCAGGTGGGGAGTGGTGTGTAGAGAGGCGGACAAGTGTGTGTTCACGGCCCTAACAAAATCCCTGCGGATTTCTTACGTTCTCATGGACCTTCGTAGGAATTCCTCCAGGGACACTTGTGAACAAGTGGCCTCCTTCATCCAAAGACACGATCCTGATTGCTCTGCGCTGGTGAACTCAGCATCCGGGACATAGAAAACAGGGCCAGCCACAGAGCTGGGGCCGGCAAACCCTCGGGCAGCAAACTCACTGCTGAGGGGCCCCTGCCCCTGGGCAGCCAGCTCTGCCCCTCCCCCTCCTACTCACCTCCCATACAAAGATTTACAATGTTCCCAGGTGTTTCCCTAAATCTCTAACTGTCCTAATTCAGGGCAAGAAATTTTTTCTCTTTCCCAATCCAGAAAAAAAAACAAAACAAAAAAAAAACAAAAAAAAAAAACAGTTGGGAGTAGATGAAGCCGGAGGTTGTGGCAGGCAAGGCTGTGTGGATGCAGGCTGAGCGGGAGGTGGCCGGGCCTGCCAGGGTGTTCACCAGGCCAGCACTGCCCACAAGATGCCTGGCGCAGAGACCAGGGCACGGGGGCTGGGCTGTCCTCTCCCCTCACCGTGTCTTGGGGGAAATATGTGGGACCAGTGCAGGTAAAAATAGTGGTGCAGTCCCCGTATCACAGAAGGTGCCCCTAAAGGTGAACTCACCTGGAGCAGATGTACAAGACCTTGAGGCCGGCAGTGTGTGCCTGCCTCCTTCTGAAGGCTGAATGGAGGGGATGTTTTAAAGGCCCTCTCTGACGTTGCCCTGAACAACATGAAGGCTCTGTAAGCAGATCGGTCCTTAGTCCCGAGCCAGTCCTGAGTTCATTTATTCACTCATTCAACAAATGTTGATTGATGATCTACCGTGTATCAGGTGAGGGATCCAGCTGTGTGTACCGCCCCACCAGTGGTGCTTCCGTTCTTCATGGGAGAAATAGAATGTAATTGAGAAGAGACATGATACAAGCATGATAGATTCTGCTGAG
This sequence comes from Dipodomys merriami, assembly GCF_024711535.1. Lineage (NCBI taxonomy): Eukaryota > Metazoa > Chordata > Mammalia > Rodentia > Heteromyidae > Dipodomys > Dipodomys merriami. The sequence goes on along the minus strand of NW_027206612.1, from coordinate 2,069,966 downwards.
GGACAGAAGAGGGGGTCAGCTGTGGCTCAGAAGAAACAAGTTCTTGTAGGGAAGGGGGGCAAGAAGCCGTGGAAGAGGTCAGGGCACCAGCTCCTGCAGCTCCCACAGACCCCTCCCACACCTCCCCAGGCCTGAGCAGGTGTCTGGGCTTGGGTGTCAGGCAGGGGATCCACTAGAGGACAGAGAAGAGGAGAAAGGTGGAAAACGATGGTCAAGTTTGGGTACTACCACAGTTCTGAGCTGCAGACAGCCAATGAGGAATTGCGTGAAACATGGGGAGATTCAATGTTCAGCTGAAGACGGTGCTCTTGGGATGAAGAATTGCAGCCGGAGGAGCAGAACATAGGAAGAAGGCAGTAGTGAGCATAGTCTGTAATTAGACATAGAGACAAAACATCTGCCAAGTTGTCAGTGTAGGTACAAAAGGCAGGGAGCAAGAAAGAATCTTAACTAGCAAAGTGTGTTAGTGAAACCATGTTCATATTGGTGTGCACATCCATGTGTTCTTTACAGTTTTCTTTTTTTACTTTTATCTTTTTATTATCTTTAAGTAGTTGTACAAAGAAGTGGCCATTCAACACATCAGCTATAGAACACACTTGATTGGTGTTACCCTTTTCCTCATTATCTCATAATTTTCTTCATTGTGATTTTCCCTTCCTGCATTTACTAATTCACTGGTATGTTTTCAAATCTCTGTTACATCCTCAGAATTGACTCATGAAAATAAGTAGAATAAGACATACTCATCTCACATGACAGTGGTATCACTTCTATTATATGAAACTGTAATACAAATATGTTTATTTATTCACAGCTATCCTTCCAAAAATATTTATGACTGTTATTTTCTCTCTAGAACAACTGAGGAGTTAAGAGATTGTTCTAGAACAATCTCAGAGAAACAGAGACAAGACTATGTAAGTACTAAGAAAAGACAATACAAAGTCAAAAACACAGATTCAACTCTGACTGCAGAAATAGGTTTCTCAATGCCCTCATTGTAGTCTTTGGCTTTTCTGTCTCCAGCTTTCATAATTCCGGAAGGAAAAAAAAAAGCCAAGTCTCATCATTAACCCAATTGCAAAAGATCATTGAGTCCTTAAAACACTTGCCAGGCAAAATACCCAGGGAGCGATGCAGTTGATCTATTTACCGTCTATAAAGAGCCTGCCTCCCGCTCTGGAAGAGCGCTCTGGAACGGCATGGAGCGAGCAGGGGGTTACAACGGCTCACAGGATGCTCTGCCCCAGAAGGGAAGCCTCAGCTCTGCCACGTGTTCAACCTGCAGGCCGCAGAGGCTGGAACCCAGACCAGCAGCACGCCAGCCCCGCCCAAAGCACCTTGCGTCTTCTAGGTAAACATAGGAGGATGTGCACACGTTGAATCTCCACATAAATCGCCTCCCACGCCTTTCCAAGGAAGTGAATGACTTATTTATATTTTTATTCCCTGCCAGGGAGGAAGAAGCTGAAATGTTCCCATCTCCTCAGTGGGCCTGTGAACACCAGGCAGAATGTCTGCCCGGTGGCCTGCTGGAATTAAATGAGCAATCTGCAGCCGTTATCTGCACAGCAATGTATTAATGGGGCGCCATTAAAGAAACGGGGTGTTCTTTGTAAATGGCTGATGAGGTTCATTTTGGATTATGAATATCGTATTTATTGCTGTTTTATGTGTAATACTCAAATTGATGGCCAATTCTGCCAGCAGCAACTCAGAGTTCAGACCATTAAAAAGAATGTTCTCTTTTTTCTAATGTCAATAATAGGTGAAATGTGACCTAATTTTAAAGATATTGGAAATCAGCTAACACACACAAAACTAAACACACACACATATATTATATATACGATATAGTAACAATATATAGTATACAGTATGCAGTATATAGTATATATAATATAAAAATAATACAATAATTATAATCATTAATATAATGTAAATGTATAATAATTATAAAGAATATAATATCATTTAATAAATATATACCTATATTTACATTATCAATAAATTATATATTTATATAAATGTATGTATATAATCACTAATATGTATTTATTGATCACATTATTAGTATTTATGTATTTCCTAAATAAGCACTGAAACCTAAGTGTGTATAGAAAAGTCTGTTCTATACCTGACACTTTATTTGCAGGGGCTGAGACTGGAATTCCTGTGTTCTGATCATTTCTGCTCTGCCTGGGACCTCCAGTGCTGATCTGGAGGTCAGATTAGAAAGGGAGCTGGTGGCACAGGTGCTCCTCCTGCTAAGACAGTGACTTGTCTGTGAACAAGCCCAGAGACTGGAGCCATGAGAGGCTGTGGGGAATTTCCTAAGCAGGCTCTGCGGGACCAAGATGGAACCCTGCAGGGAAGAAGTGGTCAGGAAACAGGGCAGAGCAGAGGACTGGAGGACCAGCAACACTAGAGTCAGACAAGACAGAGATGAAGGAGGCCAAGGAGAAGAGCTGCTCTGTGTAGGCAGCCCTTCAAATGTCATGAAAAGTTGAATCGTAGTAAAGTTCACTTCACATTCAACAAGACTGCTGTTAGCCATGTTCAGTGCCGCATGACTGTCATCCTAGCTACTCAGGTGGCTGAGATCTAAGGATCGTGGTTTGAAGCCAGCCCAGACAAGAAAGCCCATAAGACTCTTATCTACAATTAAAAGCTAGAAGTGGAGCTGGAATGTTAATTCAAGCTCAATTGGTAGAGTGCTGCCCTTGAGGTCAAGGTGGACAGCCTTCAGGGCAGTACAAACAGAAACTTGGCTATTGTCAGAAAAGCAAATAATAATAACAATGACAATAATAACGTACTGTGGAAGATGTATGGAAATTGGAATATTTTTTTGCAATACTATGATGGGATAAATTGGTTCAGCCACTATCTGAAAAACAACAACAATATGGTAGTATCTGTAAAATAAAATAAAATAAAATAAACACACAGAACTGCCATGTGATCCAACAAAATAAAAGAATTGAATGTGGTGTGCAGGATGCACAATGCATGCTATGCAGTAGACAGTGCTGTGTGATCTCCAGGATGCACAATGCATGCTCTGCAGTTGGCAGGGCTGTGTGATCTGTAGGATGCACGATGCATGCTCTGCAGTGGACAGGGGTGTGTGATCTCCAGGATGCACCACCCATGCTATGCAGTGGACAGGGCTGTGTGATCTCCAGGATGCACAATGCATGCTCTGCAGTGGACAGGACTGATGCACAATGCATGCTCTGCAGTGGACAGGGCTGTGTGATCTCCAGGATGCACCACCCATGCTCTGCAGTGGACAGGGCTGTGTGGTGTCCAGGAAATAGCACACATGCTGTGCAGTGGACGGTCCCTTCGGAGCACATGGCAGAAGCAGAGCAGAAGCCAGAAAGGGAGGTGGGCCCACCCGACTGACCTCTAGCCTGTCCTACCTCCCAAGCAACCTCCCAGGGTAGCACCGCCACCTGGGGTTTGCAGTTAAACCGCAACCCCGTGAATGAAAGCCTACACAGAAACAATTTTAAGTGAGCTAATGCATGAGAGCACACATTCAGTAGGATTCTTTGTCTTCTTTATCATTCTAGAAGAAATCAGCCACTGCAAAGCACAGGAAAGGGGCCTGAAGGGTCTGGGGGAAGGTCACGCAGTTCCTTTCGCTAGGGCCCAGCAGCAAGGTGCATGTACCTCATGTACCTCTCGGGACACGCGACCTCCGCCCCTCAGCAGGGAACCGCACCTCCCAGTCATAGAGACGCCCTGGGTTGAGGGCAGAGGCCGTGCGCTTCACCAGGAGCATGCTGCCTGGCAGGAAACACAGAGAGGACTGGACGCCAGTGCTCCAGCCCCCTGTCCTGTGCTGTCCTTCAGTCCTCGATGCTAGCTAGATTTTATTCTAAACAGGGTCTCCCCGTGTAGCCCAGTCTGGCTTCAAACTCACAGTCCTGAGCCTCCAAGTTGCCCAGGTGACTGGCCCACAGTCAGACCTGATGTCATCTGGGGAGATTTCAAGTTTCATCGTGTGTCAGGACACTTCTTTTATGATCATGGGAAACCATGTACTTATGAGCACAATATTAGTAGCAACTTTGAATTGTGTTCTATTTAAACTTTACATGCTAAGAGCCAGGATCGATATCTATTTTGTTTTAGGAAGCTGGTCATGTACTGAGCAACCGACATGCTTGCTGAAAGTAATCGTGGGCTGCTTATTTCTCTATCATCTCTGCCAGTGAGCAGGGATTTGCAAGTCCCTGAGAGAAACACAGGTGTCTCAGTGTGAGTGTTTGATACCTGTTTATGAAGGCCTTACAGACCCTGAGACATGTGAACACAGAGAGGAGGGGATAGCACAAAGGCTACAAGGAGAAGAAGGGAACACGATATGGCAAGATACAGTGAGAGGACAAAGACATATCCATGCGATACAGAAGTGGCCGGACCTGACAAGGAAAAGGAGATGCAGGGTGCCCGTCTCCTCCAGCATCTCCTGTAACTTCTCCAAGCCTCCAAACGTACACCAGCAACCAATGTGGATCTCAAAGAATCTCTGAGATATAGTTTCTGTGGACATGTAATTTACAGTTTCTATATTTAATTTATAGTTTCTAAATACTAGTTTACAAGTTTGTACTGGAGGGGAAAGAGAAGATGGTGAGAGAGAATGTCAAAAAGACACCAGTAAAAATGATCATTTTAAAAGATAGTGCCCCCTAAGGCCCTACCCAAATAAGTAAACATTTTTTATATAAGGAAGTAATTGTGATTTGCCTTTATTAAAAATGAACTGATAAGCTTGGGATCTTCTTCTCTGCCCAGATTCCCCGTCGAAGCTGATCAGAAATACCAACTGTCACAACTCTTTCCTAGCAAACAGGGGCTGTCCTGAACGATCTCTCTCAGCAGCTTGGAGCACAAATGCTAGTCCATCAGACTGTCCCTTAAGCTAGGAGCTTCAGACCCAGCCCCGAGGGCTTCTAAGGGGAGCCAGCCAGAGACTCTGCTAAGGGAGACAAATAAGATTCTGCATCTGGAATGTTGCCTAGAGGCTGAATGCTTTATGCATACCACTGACCGCATGTCCTGAGTTCTTACGGAAACATCTAGAGCAGCTAAATTCTGCAGGGCTTCTCACACCAGAGCCACCTCCTAAGGCACAGTTACTGGGAGAAATCAGCTCTGCTGATTCCAATGACCGTGGATAAGGGTATTTGCAAAAGAGATTGTGTGAATGGGATTTAAACCACCTGACGGCCACTTTTATCTCAGATAACTACCCACATCGCAAACAACTTTACATAAAAATGCATTAAGAAAGCCACAGAGTACCAGGAAGGATAAAAGTTATCAAGCAGGCCCAAAGTGGAACTTGCAATCCAGTTGTTTGAACTGAGGAATTATGCTACAATGAGGTGAGATAAACAATATCAAGGACCACCAATCATCTGTGAGGAGCAGAAACTTCCGGCACAGTGTGAGACTTTCAGAAGCATGGGTGGTGCGGTTTCTTAACACCTCTGGAGATGGCAGACATGTCCTCTGCCCAGTGTGGCGGTGAGCAAACGCATTGACAGACTCCAACATGTGCAAAAGCTCAGACTGACCAAAGGGCTGACATTTTTGTTTTATTTCAGCATAATTCATTTGAATGTCAGTAGCCACTTGAGGCTTACCCATGCCACAATAATGCCCTCCTGGTGAAATTGTGCGAAGAGCTGGGGAGCTGTTCATTCATTTGTGTGAACAGATTTCCCTGGGCAGATGCACTCCTGGGTTAAGTACTGACATGCAGAGAGCAGGGGCTGGAAGGCGTAAGTCTGGTGAGGAAGACAGATGAGTAGAAAGAAAGTAGAACACAGGTTTGTGTGTAATGCGGAGGATGAGGGTGAGCACTCGGGTGGGAGAGGACCCTGGGAGTAAAGTGACTCGTCTGTGTCATGCAGAGTGAGCCATCGTTGGACTGGGTCCTTTACATAGATGAGAATTTTTCTGGCTCCTGGTTGGGGAGGGTCTGAAGTCCAAGAGCACAAACACCTGCACAAATATCTGGATGGACTTCCAGCTGCACCGTGGAAGGTGGAGCACACCCTGCGGTGGTGGGAGCACGTGGTGCTGTCTGGACCTCTCTTCCTCTAATGCTGGGCCCCGCCCTTTAGACCTCCTCCAGTCCTGAATAACTCCAGAGGCCCCATCTCCAAATGTCAGGCATTAAAGTTTCCAGAATATTGACTTTGGGGGAACACATTCAAACGACAGCAGCAAGTAACGCCATGCGGAACATTCCAGAGAGAAGAGAGGCATATTCAAATGGTGGAATAGCACATGGTCAGTATGGCAAAACCTCTCAGCTGACTGCTCACCCATCCCCCAGTTGTCCTTGGATATCCAGGGCTCGGAGGGCCTGGTACACCATGTGCTGACTCCTTGGCCGGTGGGCTTCTAGACAGCTCCTCGCAGGTTTCTGCCCTGCAGCATTTAGTCATGGGCTCACCAAGAGCAAGTTCCTAACCTGGGTAGGGGAGGGTTCTTTTTGTACTAGAGCATAGCTAAATATCTAAGAAATCAGTGGAGTATAAAGAGGAGAGAGAGGGGAGGGAGGAATGGAAAGAGAGAGACAGATGCAAAGCAACTACAGCAATCTGAAGAAAGGGCCACACAAATTGAAGGATTATGTAGTCAGTGTTTTTCATTGCATGTTCTGTCAAAATCTGGAAATCATACATAGGGCATTATGTCTGTGGTGCATGCAAGGAAAACAATGCACACTCCCATTTACACTCCAGGTTCTTGACCTTGCATCAGAATTGGATCAGTAAGCATAAATACGTATCTTTCATGTGACAATAAAATATTTAAGATATATCATACCTGTTTCCTTGTTTAGTCCAATTATTCAGTTCACTGAAAGAGGGCCTCTCTGGCTTGGATCTGTTCAGGCATCTTTCTTCAGAATGGCAGGGGTGTAAGCCAGCAGCAGAGACAGGAAGGCAAGCAGGGGGGACAGGCATGTAGACTGTCCCCCTGAGGGCCTGGCCCTCTGGGACAGAGCCCAAGGTGCAGCCTGGTGGAGAGAAGGAGGGGCCAGAGGATGGATTTCCCAAGCAACGGCCATGTTGTCTCCTAAGAAGATGCAATCTCAAACAACGTTTATCAACAATCCAGAAAAGAACTCAACCACTCCAAAGCAGGACTGGAAGCCTGGAGGAGGCGGGGATCCCAAGGTGAGAATGTGATTGTCCACTCTACCCCGAAAGCAGGTCTCTCTCCTTTCCAGCACGTGAGAACCTCCAGCCTGTGAGGACACACAAGCGTGAAGACATGGAGCTGTTTGACAGACGGAGGCCAGGCCAGCCCGACAGGGGGTCAGGAAAGGCTTGGAGTCGCTGAGGTAGAGGAGGAATCCTTGGGGCCTCTCACCATGACTGTCCCCAGTCAGGACAGTGGAGTCTGATGGGGAGAGGTGGCCACAGGACCCTTGGCGTCTGCCCGGGGACCTACCTGCCTGGAGCCAGATAGAGGGCAGCTCCAATTCCTTCCACAGGACCTCTGACCAAGAGAAAGGGCAGCTCCGACCCCCCCTCGGGGCCTATGATCTCTAGGACACAACCACAGGTAGAGCAAACATTCCCAGTCATACCAGTGGGTCTCAAGTTAACCCTTCCTACAGACATGACGGTAACGCTAGCGATGTCTACCTGGAGACCCAGGCTTTGATGAAGACCTGTGCACAACCTCACATAAAAGCAGGAGCTGATGGTGGTGGGGAGCCATTGCCACAACACTGGGTGGGAGCGATCAGACAGGCTCAGACCTCCATGCTTGAAACATTGCTGGGTGTTTCTCAACACAGGAAAAAAAGTCAACAAAACCAGAGTTTGATCCAGAGTCTCCAGAGAACCATGGTCACTGAAACCATCAGAGGGCAGCTGTGGTGGTCATGCCCATGTAGTGACAGAGTGGGGAACTGAGGCAGAGAAGAGCATATCGGGTGGTGTGGCAGTGACAGGTGCTGAGGGGGACAAATGTCACCTGCCCCGGGAGGGGGAGTCGCAGGGGGACAGCAGCAGGAGACAGGGAGGGAAGGGAGTTTGCTGAGAAGCCAGGTGAGTGCGAGACAGGCACCCACACCATCCTGACCACTGCGGGCCGTGGCCTTGACAGTGGAACGGGGCCTCAGCACTCTGAGGGGGCCTGCTTTCAAGTAGTAGAGCTAGCTGTACGAGCCGGCCAGGAAGAGTGCTGGGCCCAGGGAAAGAGTTCCAACGCTGGACAGAAGTCTTTCCCTTTGTAGAAACATGTCCACTAGCATACCGCTGCCCACATAATCACCCAACGTGTTGCGCTGCAACAATGATCTGTAATCCTGACTCATGCATACCTGGGGTCCGATAAGTCCCGATTGTGGGCCACTGAGCTGAGTACCCTGGGATATTTGGACAGCGTGTCTGTTCTCTACCCCTGGATGCCAATAATACCCCCCATGTCCAGATCCAGCAAGGAGCTTGGCCCCGGGCACTGCCAGATGCCTCTCGTTTCAGGGAAACAAGTGAAGAGAACTTACATTGGAATCTGCGGTTTCAGGGCACTGGCTTTGGGCTTGGTGGGGAGCATTTGCAGGTAGCTTGTGGCGTCCAGATAACACCCAAGAATGGTTTGGTGGACACGACTCTGTGCTCCAGATGCAATGGCACCATGCAAAGGCACCTGCTCCTGCCCAAGTGTGGCAACACACACGCGTTGGACATTCTCTGTTTCCCTGCTGTCGCTCTCAAATGCTCACATGCTGTTCATCTTGCCTCCCTGTGGTACTGCAGGGCTTCAACCGTGTCTTGTGTTTTTATCCCCAAGTGCAGCTGGAGGTTAGCAAATCCAACTTTCTCAACGCACATTTGTTGGTTTGAATCTGATCACAAAGAAAGGAAAGACCCAGAAAAACCGGCCCTTCCTGTCCACCATGAGAGAATCCCAGCAGAGGGCATCCATTGGAGCCACTCTGTCATTTCAGTTAAATGCAGTGAAACCACGAATCCAACAGCAGCACAGCTGCTCTGGGGTTGCTGGGACAGAAAAGCAGAAGCGATCTAAAAGAGACACCAGTGTTTCACCATAGGAGCTCTGGGCCCACACTCCCGGTGGTCCCGCTTTACTTGCACACTAATGTGTCTGCAGTAGTCAGTACAGAGCTGATTTCCATGCCCCAGGGGTGCCCCAGGGGACACTGTTCTGCAGTGTGCATTGGGATGGACGTTGCCACACCTTGCACCTGCATTATAGCCTGAACTAGCAGGTCCCTCTCCTCTTGAAAAATGAATGTGGCATCCATTCTGTGTTGGTCCCAAGTGCCATCAGAGTAGACTGCATTCCCAAGAGGGCATCAGCTGCCAGACCAAAATGCTCTCCCCTGCAGGAGGCTTTTGCCCAGACTGGCCACAGACCACAGCAAGAATGGCTTCCTTAGAAAGAGCTCTGTACTCTTCAGCCAAGATCAGCAAAGTCAAGCACCGGTCATCTCTCCAATGACAACAGCTAAGCTGTGCACAGACAGACTGAGGCTCCAGAGAGGAGTGTCAAGCCAGCCTGTGAGATGCGGTCATGTGTCTAGCTCCTTACTTCATAAGCAAAGGCCGGTCTACTTCCAAACCCTGGAGTCACATCACTGCATTCTCGCTTCACCTGATGCTCATGAATCGTTAAGCCTGACAAGCATGAGAAGGCAAGTGTTGTGACCTTGCCTGTAATTCTTCATTGGTTTTTGTCATCATGTAATCTACAATATACAGGTCATACTGGGCTCTCCCTGCCTTGCTGGTGTTGACTGATTCTTCTACGCTATATTCTGCAAGGCTCCTCCTAACGTCTGTAGTTTTCAAGCTCTCAAACAGTCTTCTTTTTGCCTTCAAAACACCCTGTGTCTGACTGTGCCCTTGAAAAGCCCACCCCAGGCCTCTTGTTTTTCTGTCCTCAGCTGCATCTACCCCTACCTCATTTCCTCATTTCTTTGTGGGCAACCCTGCTCTGGAAATGGTGAATGGAAACTTCTAGGAGTGAAATACACCTAAGTTTTAAACAACTTTTTATTACGTATATCATTGTAATCATCCTTATTTATTAGTTACTGTTAGTTGTTCACTATGCCTGACGTAGAAATTAAATTGTTTCACAGTTATGAAAGCACAGGAAAAGGCCTAGTGTATACCTAGGGTTCAGTACCATCAATGGCTCCAACAGGCCCAGGCATCTCGGACCAAAACTTGGAGCTGTGCTGCTCTTCTCTGAGACCACCACAAGTGTCACTCACATCCTGTCCTTCCTTTTATTCAGTGTACAGGACACAGGAAGTCATCTCCCACAGAGCTGACCTCATGGATTCTCATAACCACCAAATCTTCCTGCTTTTCTCTGCCCCCTAACCTTCTAGCCCTTTGTGGAGAAGAAATGTACAGTTCAGGGTAGACAGGGTCACTGCAAGATGCCCTGTGCTTACAGAGTTCAATCAGAAAAAGATGCCACACACTTGCAAGGCGGCTGTGGGCTTACGAGCAGCCACGCTCGGGCTGGCATCAAGCACACTGAGGAGGACAGGAGGAAGAAGGGTCATCAGCAGTGAGCCAAGTGGGCAAAAGAGCCAGCACATGCTCCAGGTTGACCAATGATGTCTTTTCATGAGCGAATGCGCATCAAGGTGAAAGGTCGTTCATGCAGACATGGAAGGTCACTTGTGCAGAGTGGAGGGAAGTTCTGACATCGCGTGGTCTCTGCTTCTTCAAGCTGGTAAGGGATGCTTTTCAGTGGTGATTTTTGTTGTTACTGGTGGTGGTGGTGTTTGTTTTTGCTCTGGGGTTTTTGGTTTGTTTGTTTATAGGGAGGAAAAGGGTATGGAGGGAAGGCGGAATAGCGAACAAATGCAGGCATGACACTATGTGCAGAATGGACCGTGCAACTTGTGGGACTGGATGGGAGGGGGAGCAGGAGGATAGCAAAGGAAGGGAGCACATTGTCCAAAAAGAACTGTACTTGTTGTCTGACTTAGGAAATGGTGACCCCGCTGTACAACACTTTAATAACAACACAAATTTTATTTCTACAAAGAAAATTAGTAAAAAGCCATCACACAACTTCTGTCCGAAGTAACCAGGTATTTGAATATGGACTTCCGAAACCTAAAGAGAGCTAAGAGTCACCAGGATCGGAATCTGTATGTGGTCCTTCCTGCAGCTGTCACAAAAGACCTCAGGCCTGGCACTCGCTGAGCCATAGACAAGCATGGCTCATGATCTTCAGGGTCACAGAGCCCAAGACCAAGGTACCAGCAGATGTTACATCCAGTTTCAGCTGCTCAGTACTTCAGAGACGGTGCCTCTGCATCGTTACTGCCTTCTTATGCAGCAGGACTGGGTGAAAACATCCCCTTCGATCTCTGCTGTAAAGACACTAATCCATCTATTAACACAAAGCCCTCAAGTCACTTAATCACTTCCTCAAATGCCCGGCCTGGTCATACTGGTGCACTGGGGATTTATGAGCTTGGGGGACACCAACGCTCAGACCCCAGCAGAGCGCCACTGAGAAAAACTGCACCCTCCATGCATGCAACTTATCACAACCTTCAGGACCTTCAGACCCCAGACAGCCACACAGGCAGGGCTCCGGTGCTATATGCAGCCAGACAGGGCTGTGTTCCTGTGCACCTCAGAATAATGATGGGAAGCAAAAAAAAGAGCCTACATTTTTAAAACTTTCTATGAAAGGTTTTCATATACCACATGTGTTGGGTTGCGATAGTAATGTTGAAGGAGGGAAAGGGAGAGGGAGTAAGAGGTAGGAGAGGGAGATAGAAAAAGGAAAAGGAAGAGAGAGAAGGAGAGGAAGAAAAGGGAGAGAGAGAGGGAGAGGAAAAACATAGAGAAACAGTCCCATTTTTCTCCCTCTCCTTCTCTGTTAGTACTGAGATTGCTGACTTGCTTGCTCACCTAGAGCTCTACTACTGGATCCATCTTTCCAACCTTGCTAATTGGAGATGGAATCTCTCAGGCTTCCCCTTGCCTGCCCTGGACTGCCTTTGAACTGTGGCCATCTGAGTCTTCATCTCCAGAGTAGCTGGGTTTACAGGCAGGAGACTCTGGTGTCTGGTCCCACCTTACACTGTTCCTACCTTCCAGACAGAAAATCTGAGTCTAAGACCACACAGTGTTTCCTGCACTCCAGTCTTTCATGTGTCTCTGGCATAGACCGCAGGTTCCCCGGAATGCCCTGTACCACCTGTCCTACCTCACCCTGGCTGAGTTTCCTGTCCTCTGTCCACAACCGCCTTCATATGTTTAGGAAGTTGACCAGAGCTGCTCTCAGGAAGGCTCCTCAGATGTTGCAGTGGAACTCTGAGTATACCCAGGTAGAATCTTGTCTGTAAGACATGGAGGGCAGGTATCCCCAGCATAGCCAGTCCCAGAGAGAACAAGGAGGAAGCAGAGCCCATCTCAGACCCATGCCTGAACTAGGCCACACCGTGGCGAGGAGCGTTACCCTCCTGACATGAGGCATGTAAATCAACTGTGACCCTTTTGTGAAAATCACACACCACCACCACTGAGCTGCTTCTCCTAGGTTGAGAAGACAAACTTTCTCTCTGATACTACTGATACCTCGCCTTAATTTATATTTCACTTTGGAGAACATTCCACCAGCCCTGCCCTCCTGCCTGACCAGCACATGAATGTCGCCTTCCCAGCAACAGCAAGTCCCTGCTCAAGCCTGCTATATGGAAGCACTCTATGTCCCCAGGGTCATAGGGTTTCCAGAAATTCTTTAAACTGTAACACCAAGTCACAGCAGTCCTGTCTGCACTAGGCCCTGCCACAGGGACTGCACAAACCTAGAAAAGACCCTGAAGTGACAGGGAGAGGCCCAGCTTCCCAGCCGCTTTCTCATCCTTATCATGTGTGCCTAATACTGGCATATTTTACAGAACATTTAGAATCTCAGATCCACAGTGCTAGTGTGCACTCTAGTGTAGTGCACACTCAGCTAAATGTCACTCACATAATCTTGCTTTCTCCACATATTCCTGTTCTGTGTGAGATTCAGACCGCACCTTTCAAAAGACAAGGTTGGCTTTTCCCAAGGTTTCAACATGAAGGATTGAGGAGTTTGATGTTGATCCATGCCACACCCCAGAGCAGGCTCAGAACAGAGGACAGGAAAGTCTCTAATAAAATGATGCTGAGAACTCCAACATTCTGAGTCAGAGGAAGATGGTGGAGGAGAAGCTGCAGGCTAAACAAGTTCCCACATAGGAAGCAGTTTTAGAGTTCCAGTGAACAATCTTAGGCCAGAGAAATACACCAAGTGTGCCATCACAGTACAGAGAGTTAGGCAAGAGATGGAAAATCCAGGCAAGGAGACAGATCTGAGCACTTGCGGGGAGCCACTGCTATGGTTGCAGTGGCGGTCATAGTCGCCATATCTACAACACAGAGAGTCCAGGACAAAGGCGCCAGACACAGTGGGCAAGTGTATTCTACTCAACACCAGCAAGAACTGACAAGGAGCAGATATCTTCATCCTGCAAACCAGAGACGACCCAGGAACCAAAACTCCAGCGTGAGTAGAACCCTGACATCCTCACTCCTTCTCAGGGAGCAGAGGAGGGAAGGCCATCCCTCCCCTCCCACTACAGGAGATCTCCATCTTTGATACTGACAAAGGCCTGGCTGGGCAGCTAGCTCCAACTCAGGCCTTGGAAGAAAACAAAGAGTCATTTGGCAGGTCACAGGATCCTGACCTGACCTGCCAGGCTCAGCTCCACCCAGGGGAAAGTCACCCAGCCCAGGCAGAGGGAGAACTGCCCCCTGAGGAGTGGCTTTCTTCACTGGGTAAACAGAGCCAGAGGCTGCCCCTCCCTAGAGCAGCCTAGACAAAATCAATTGAAATTCAGTAAACATAAACCCCGAGAATGGCTCCAAGCTGGGCTTTGTGAGTGTCTCAGAAGCTAGCCCCTCAGGGAAAAGCTACTGTTTGCTAAAACGCCTCAACCCTACACAGAACCTAGCCTCATCACAGCCACTCCAAACTAGAGGAAACAGCCATCTCCCTCTTTTGTGATACTCAAAGCAGATCTCCCTCCCACTGAACTAGCCTGGGAGTCGAATCACAAAATCCTGGGTAACACAGAGCAATTTTCTGCATGCTCAAATTGACTTAAGAAACCAATCAAGCCACAGGAAAACCAAACACCACAAGCAGACCAGAGACTCCACCAAAAGACTGGTTACGAACACAAGGGAGATACAGTATCTTCCCATCCAACCCCCCCCCCCCACGAAAAAAATCAAAGAACTCTTTTTTAGTACCTTTTTTAAATTGTTAATTAAAAGATTGTTTTCTATTAATTTTTCTTTTCCTTGCATAATTTTTATTTTAGGTGTATATGTGTGTGTGCTTTTTTTAAAAATTTCTACTGACCTTTTGGTCCCTTTTTTTTCTTTTTTCTTTTTGTCTTCTTTTTTTTTCTTTTTCATTCTTCTCATTTTTTCTTGTTTCGTTCATTTTTGTGTGACTTGTTCTGCTCATCCTCAGATATAAACCTGTCCTTGATTATTAGATCTTATCTCCATTATGTACACACTATGTACACACTTAACCCAGAAATTGATTACTCAATTCAAACCCTCTTAGGGTTAAATTCTTTAATAGTAGTATTATCTCTTTATACCTATATAATTTTTAAAGAATTTTTATTTTTTAGTTTTTCATGACTCCTTTCTCTCCCTCCCTTACTCTCATCCTATCTTTCTTCTCTCTATATTACTTCTTTAACTTGCATAATTTTTCAGTGTTTCAATTTTTAAATTTAAATTTTTGTTTTTCCAGTTTTTCTTTTTTCTTTTAATCTCTCTCCTATCATTCTGTCAAATCCATTTCCCTCTCTGAGATTAAGACTTGGTTAAATTCACTCTCCTTTTACCTCTCCACATCCTTTTAATCCTATTTTTCCCCACATTTCTCCATAAACATAATAATTTCTGGTTTGCCAAATTCTCCTTTGCTGTTCTTAGTCTATTAATCCATAGTTCATGATGTTGAATAGATTGTATCTGTTGAACTAGATTGTATCTGCAGCCTTTTGACTGTGCAACTATAGGACTTTGGTTGATGGTTGCCTTAAAATAGTCTTCTAGCACAAAATTGGTGTTACTTTCATACCAAATGGGCAGAACAAGCCGGAAAAACACATGAAAAATGGCAAGTCCGAGTATCTCAACTCCCACTCATGATAATCAGGTGATAGAACAGATAATGAATAATCCAGAGGAGAGTTCACAAAAAGCTCTACAAACACTACTGGTAAACATGGTAAATGGAAAGATTGAAAACCTGCAAAGGACTCAGTATGAGCATGATAGGGAGAGAGAGAAGGCAACCCAAAGATTAATATGGAATCTCATGAGCGTGAGGAAGCTACTCAAAGATCATTACAAGAATTGCGTGAGTAGATTGAGAACACTCAAAGAGAAATAAAGGAATTTCATGAGCAGCCTGAGAACTGACAAATAAAAAGTCAGGAATGGGGTGAGCAGGCTGAGAACAGTCAAAGAGAACTACAGGAATAGCGTGAACATGAGAAAGCTAAGTAAAGAATAATACAGGAATTGCCAGAGCGGAATGAGAATAGACAAAGATCAATAGAGGCATTCATGGCATCCATAAACAGAGAGCTGAAAGAATTCAGGGAGACCACAAAGGGAATGCTGAATGCAACCAGAGAGAAGGAATGGGACTCCAAAGAAATCATTACCAATCAACTAAGTGATTTGAGAATAAACCATGAACACCAAATTAAGGAAGTAAAGAAGTTCATACAAGGGCTGGGAAGGTGGCTCAGTGGTAGAGTGCTTGCCTTGCATGCATGAGGCCCTGGGTTCGATTCCTCAGCACCACATAAGCAAAAAGAAAAAAGCCAGAAGTGGCACTGTGGCTCAAGTGGTAGAGGACTAACCTTGAGCTGAAGAGCTGAGGGACAGTGCCCAGGCCCAGAGTTCAGGCCCAACAATCAGACTCCAAAAAAAAAAAAAAAGAAGTTCATATAAGCTCTAAAACAAAGCTCCAACAAACAAAGAATTTGAAGCCATCAAACCTGACCAATTAGAAGAAAAAGAAATGAAAAACAAAGTAGAAAGTCTTGACAGTAGGTTAGACCATGCAGAAGATCGAATCTTGGGGATTGAAGACAGCCTAGATATTATAGAGAAAGAACATACAGCTATCCAAGACAAATCCAAGAAGTATGATAGATGTATTCAACATCTGGAAGACACCATCAGAAGGCCTAATCTGAAGTTAATTCTCTAGGAAATTTGTTTAGCAGGAACCTAGCAGAGAACTTCCCAAACATGCAAAAAGATAGACCTGTTCAGATACAAGAAGCTTTTAGAACCCCAAATAGTCCAGACCAGAACAGGACAATCCACAGTCACATTATAATCCACACAGGATCAATTCAGACCAAGGAAAAGATCCTTAAAGCTATCAAGGAAAAAAGATCAATCACCTATAAAGGGAAACCAATTAGAATCACCTCAGATTTCTCAGCAGAGACAATTAAAGCAAGAAGAGCCTGGAATGATGTATGCCATGCGCTAAAGATAAACAACTATCAACCAAGAATACTGTACCCAGCTAAACTCTCCTTCATAACCGAAGGTCAAATAAAAACCTTCCATAACAAAGAAAATTGAAACAATATATCTCCGCCAAACCAGCCCTATAAAAGAGACTTAAAGATGTCCTACACATAGAAAACCAACAAGACCACAGTAAAGGCCAAGAAACTGCACCCAAACTGAGAATCCAAGAACCATAGAAGGCAGCCCCCAAGAAGGTGGATAGCATGGCAGGAACTCCCAAATACCTCTCAGTTCTATTTCTCAACATTAATGGACTTAACTCTCCAATTAAGTGACATAGACTGTCTAGTTGGATTAAAAAGCAAGATCCTTCTATTGGCTGCCTTCAGGAATCACACCTTGCCCATAAAAACAAACACATTTTGAAAGTGAAAGGCTGGAACAAAATCTCCCAAGCAAATGGCCCCCATTAACCGGCAGGAGTTGCAATCCTAATATCAGATAAAATAAACTTCAAATTAAAATTAGTGAGAAGAGATAAAGGAGGTCACTACATACTAATTAAGGGAACTCTCCTTCAGGAGAATATTACAATTTTAAATATCTATTTGCCAAACAACAGAGCACCCAAATTTATCCAAGAAACACTACTTTCCCTCAAATCTCACATAGATCCAAAGACATTAATTGTTGGGTACTTTAACACAACACTATCCCCACTAGATATATCAACTTGGCAAAAACTCAACAGAGAAACCCCATAAATAACTACATAGATCAACTAGATTTAACAGACATCTACCGAATATTTCACCCAGCAGCATCAGAATACATGTTTTTCTCAGCAGCACATGGAACATTTTCCAAAATAGACCACATTTTAGGTCACAAAGCAAACTTGTCCAAATTCAGAAACAATGAAATTTTACCTTGCATCCTCTCAGACCACAAAGGAATAAAATTAGAACTCAACACCAAAAGCCACCAAAGAAAGCCCTGTAACACATGGAGGCTGAACAACACACTGTTGAATCACCAGTGGGTCATGGAAGAAATTAGAAAGGAAATGCAAATGTTCATGATAGTCAACAAAAATGAACACACAAATAACCAGTTCCTCTGGGACACAGCAAAGGCAGTACTCAGAGGCAAGTTTATAGCTCTGAGTTCCTATATCAACAAATTGGAGAGATCTGAAACCATCAATTTAATAAGACATCTGAACCTCCTTGAAAAAGAGCAGCAAAATAAACCCCAATCCAGTAGACAGAAAGAAATAATTAAAATTAAATCAGAATTAAACAAATTAGAATCCAAAAAAATAGAAAGAATCAACAAAACAAAGAGATGGTTCTTCGAAAAAATTAACAAAATAGACAGACCCTTAGCAAATCTTATCAGAAAAAGAAGAGAGCACACCCAAATAAATAAACTTAGAGATGAGATTGGAATCATCACCACAGAAATAACCATGATTCAGAACATAATAAGGGAATACTTCTCAAAACTGTATGCTAATAAGTTTGAAAACTTGGCAGAAATGGACCTTTTCCTAGCAAATATCAACATGACAAAACTAAACCAAGATGAGTTAAACCATCTTAACAGGTCGATATTAAGCATTGAAATAGAAACAGCAATAAGAGACCCTCCAGTCTAAGGAAAGCCCAGAACCAGATGGATTTACAGCTGAATTGTACAAGGCCTTCAAAGCAGAGGTCACACCAATACTCCTCCAATTCTTCAATGAAATTGAAACAGAAAGTTCACTACTGAACTCATTCTATGAGGCCATCATAACCCTCATCCCAAAACCAGGCAGGGACTCATCAAAGAAAGAGAACTATAGACCCATTTCTTTGATGAACATTGATGCAAAACTTCTCAACAAAATTTTGGCCAATCGACTTCAACAATTCATCCAAAAAATCATACACCACGATCAAACAGGATTCATTTCAGGGCTGCAAAGCTGGTTCAATATACGCAAATCAATTAATATAATTCATCACATCAACAAGAGCAAGGATAAGAACCATATGGCTATCTCAATAAAAGCAGAAAAGGCATTTGACAAGACCCAACACCCTTTTATGATGAAGGTACTGGAAAAATTAGGAATCCAGGGAATATTCCTCAATACAATAAAGGCTGTATATGACAATCCTACAGCCAGCATTATACTTAATGTTGAAAAACTAATGCCATTTCCTCTTAACTCAGGAACAAGACAAGGATGTCCACTCTCTCCACTTCTCTTCCATCTAGTATTAGAATGCCTAGCTACAGAAATAAGACAAGATGCAAACATAAAAGGGATCCAAATAGGGAAATAAGAGGTAAAACTCTCTATCTTTGCAGATGGCATGATCTTGTATTTAAAGAATCCCACGGATTTAAAGAATCCACTCCCAAATTACTCAAGCTGATTCAAAACTTTGGCAAAGTAGCAGGGTATAAAATTAACCCTCAAAAATCAATGGTTTTTCTGTATGCCAACAATGAGAAAAGCATGGCTGAAATCAGGAAAGCACTCCTTTTGTAATAGCCCCACAAAAATAAAATACCTAGGAATTAACCAAAGAACTGAAGGACCTCTATGATGAAAACTTTAAAACCTGAAAAAGGAAAACAAAACAGAACTTAGAAAGTGGATAAACCTCCCATACTCCTGGATCAGAAGGATCAACATACTGAAAATAGCAATATTTCCCAAGGCTACAAATTCAATGCAATACCTATCAATATTTCAACCCTATTCTTCAAGGAAATAGAAGAGGCAATCCAAAAATTCATATGGAATTAAAAAAGACCCCAAATAGCAAAAACTATCCTTAACAAAAAGAACAGTGCTGGAGGAATATCAATACCAAATTTCAAACTCTATTACAAAGCCATAGTAATCAAAACAGCTTGGTACTGGCACAAGAACAGACCTCAGGAGTAATGGAATAGAATTGAAAATGCAGAAATGAACCTACAGACTTATAGCCATCTAATCTTCCACAAAGGAGCTAAAAAAATAGAACGGAAGAAAGACAGCTTCTTCAGTAAATGGTGCTGGCAAAATTGGTTAATCACTTGTAGAAAACTAAATCTAGATCCTTATATATCACCCTGTACCAGAATCAACTCCAAATGGATCAAAGACCTCGGAGTCAAAGCAGACACTCTGAAAACATTACAGGATCGAATAGGAGAAACTCTAGGTCTTGTTGTCACAGGCTGAAGTTTTCTTAAAAGAGACCAAGAAACACAAAAAAAATCAAAGAAAGGTTGGACAAATGAGATTGCATGAAATTGCAGAGCTTTTACATGGCAAAGGACATAGTTAGCAAGATCAATAGAAAGCCCACAGACTGTGAAAAGATCTTCACTAGCCATACAACGAACAAGAGTCTCATATCTAAAATACACCTGGAACTCAAAAAATTAAATCCCCTAACAACAAATCCTGAAAGAAACAACTGCCCAATAAATAAGTGGGCTAAAGACTTAAAGAGAAACTTCTCTGAAGAGGAAAGAAGGATGGCCAATAGACACATGAAGAAATGCTCAGCCTCTCTAGCCATAAAGAAATGCAAATTGAAACAACATTGAGATACCACCTCACCCCAGTTAGAATGGCAAAAATCAAGAACTCTAATAACAACAGATGCTGGAGAGGATGTGGACAGAAGGGCACCTTACTGCATTGTTGGTGGGAGTGTAAACTTGTTCAACCACTTTGGAAAGTAGTATGGAGGTTCCTCAGAAGACTCCACATAGAGCTCCCCGATAACCCTGCAATCCCACTTTGGGGCATTTACCCAAATGATCACAAACAAGACCATACTAAAGCTAACAGCACATCTAAGTTTATTGCAGCATTATTTACCATAGCTAAGATATGGAACCAACCCAGATGCCCCTCAGTAGAAGAATGGATCAAGAAAATATGGTATATATACACAATGGAATTCTATGCCTCCATCAGAAAGAATGACATTTCCCCATTTGTTAGGAAATGGAAAGACTTGGAAAAAATTATATTAAGTGAAGTAAGCCAGGCCCAAAGAAACATAGGTCCCATGGTTTCCCTTATTTGCAATAACTAGTATATGTCTGAGACAAGCAGAAAAGGTCAGATAATTTGATGTTAGGTGATATGAACCCCAAGATAACTATTCAAAATTTTTTTGTTCATGTGATTCTTTCTAACATATTTATAAGATGATTTCTTTTTTGCTTTGTATGTCCCTCCCCCATGTTATAACCCCTGTTTTCATTGTATTTGATGTTGGTATAATTTGTGGAGGGGAAGGACAAAAACAAATCATTTAAATAGGGATACAGGTGGACCCATTGCAACAATGAGATGTACAAGTCGTTATGTTGAAAAACGAACCTTACAACTTTGGTGGGGGGGAGGTGGTGCGGTGGGGGGTGGGAGATGGGAAGAGAAGGGAAGGGGAAACAAAGGAGGAGGCAACAATGCTTGATAATAAATGTACTCATTACCTTGCCCATGTAATTGTAACCCCTGTCTATGGTATTTTCACACACATAAAAAAAGAGTCCTCTCCATAGCTAAGATATGGAACCAACCCAGATGCCCCTCAGTAGATGAATGGATCAAGAAAATATGGTATATATACACAATGGAATTCTATGCCTCCATCAGAAAGAATGACATTTCCCCATTTGTTGCCAGGCCCAAAGAAGCATAGGTCCCATGGTTTCCCTTATTTGCAATATCTAGTATAGGTATGAGTCAAGCGGAAAAGGTCAGATAATGTGATGTTAGGAAAATGAACCCTTAAATATGTATTTTAATGTTTTCGTTTCTTTCATGCATGTGTTTCTAACGCATTATAAGATTATTTCTTTGTTGCTTTGTATGTCCCTCCCCCACAGTGTAACCCCCGCTTTCACTATATTTGATGTCAGTATAACATGTGGAGGAGTTGGGGACAAACAAGTCGTTTAAGGATTCAGGTGCACCTGTTGCAACAATGAGAAGTACAAAATGTCATGTCAAAACCAGCTTTACAATGTTGGTGTGTGGGGGGGAGGGGGGTATAATTGGGTGGGGGGAGGGGGGAGGCTGGGAAGGGAGGTGAAGAGTAAACAAAGGAGGAGGCTGCAATGCTTGGTAAGAAATGTATGCATTATCCTGCCCATGTAATTGTAGCCCCTCTGTACAGTATGTTCTCAAATAAAATAAAATTAAATTAAAAAAAAAAAAAGAGTCCTCTCATCATCTTTGAAAACAGAAACGCAGATAAGAAATAGATGTAACAAGAGATGTTAAGGTAAAAAAGTACAATCTATTTGGCTGTAAAAAAAAAAAAACCAACATTCTGTCACCATCATTTGTTGAAGTGGCTGTGTCTCCTGTGTTTTGGCTCCTTTATCAAAGATTTGGTGGCCATAAGTCTGTTAGTTTATTTCTGAGACTTTGATTCTATTCCATTGGTCCTGGTTCATGTGCCAGTACCAAGCAGTTTTTAGAAGTGCAACTTTGTAATAGAGTTTAAACTTTGGTATTGATATTCCTCCACCACTGTTCTTCCTGCTTAGGTTTGTTTTTTCTATTTGGTATCTTCTAGTAGTCCATATGAATTTTTTTTTTTTTTTTTTTTTTTGTCGGTCGTGGGGCTTGAACTCTGGGCCTGGGCGCTGTCCCTCAGCTCTTCAGCTCAAGGCGAGCGCTCTACCACTTGAGCTACAGCGCCACTTCCGGTTCTCTGGTGGTTTATTGGAGATAGGAGTCTCACGGTCTCTCCTGCCCGGGCTGGCTTTGAACCGCGATCCTCAGATCTCAGCCTCCTGAGTAGCTAGGATTACAGGCGTGAGCCACCAGCGCCCGGCGTCCATATGAATTTTTAAATTGCTTCTTCTATATCATTGAAGAATGCTGTTGGGATTTTGATGGGTATTGCATTGGATTTGTAGATAGCTTGGGCAATATTGCTGTTTTCACAATATTAATCCTCCCAATCCAGGAGCATAGGGTGTTTTTCTACTTTATTTTTTTCAACATAGAAGTCCTTCACATCTTTGGTTAAGTTAATTCCTAAGCATTTTATTTCTCAAAAGACTAAACACAGACCTTCCTTATGACTGCACAATCCCACTCCTGATCATTTACTCAAATGACTACACACAAGCCCACACTAATGTCACCAGCACAACCATGTTCATTGAAGCATGCAGGTTACATATTCTCTTTATATATGTTTTTGTCTCTAATATTTTGTTGGTGATTTTTACCAATGCTTTTTCATCTAATAGTAGATCTTTCATTTCTTGGCTTGCATTTTATTTTATGAACATTTTATTAATCCATTCCATGGCTAAGATATCGAATCAACCCAGATGCCCCTCAGTAGATGAATGGCTCAAGAAAATGTGGTATATACAAAATGAAATTCTATGTTTCCATGAGAAAAAAATGGCACTGCCCCATTTGTAAGGAAATTGAAAGTCTTGGAAAAAATTTCATAGAGTGAAGTAAGCCAGACCCAAAGAAACATAGGCTGTATGGTTTCCCTCACTTATAATAACCAGAACATGTCTATGAATCTACAAATTAATCCAATGGATAGTAAAAGACAAATAGTTACACTTGGACATGATTAATTAAACAGCACTCTAAGCAATTGCACACTGAGAACAAAGGAAGATGTTCTTAGGAGAGGATCACAATGGCTCAATAGCTATGTGCATTTGACCATATAAAATGAGGCTTATCAAAATTTCTTATCCAAGAAATGGAAACAAGGGATTCATTTTACCGTTTGAAGTTATTTCTATTTTTTCCCCTTTGGTTTATTCCCTGTTGTCACTGTTTTAGATTTCTGTTCCCTTTGTCTTGTATACAAGTTTATCTAGTTTGGGGAGGGAAAGAGGAATCACAGAAACAGTGGGACAAAGGGTGAATCAATTCAGCAGTGATACTCACTAGAGGCTGTGGTGGAAATGAACATTGCAAATTGCAGGAGTGGGGTTGGGAGAGGAAAAAGTGTGAGAAGCTGAGGAATGGGCTAACACTGTTCAGAAGAAATATACTCATTACCTTGCTTTTGTAAATGCAACTCCTCTGTAAATTACCTTTATAATAAAATTCAAATTAAAAAAGAACTCCAATTTTATTAAGAATGTGAAGATGAGAGGAAGGAGGGGAAAGACAGAGGGGAAGAGGGAAAAGGGAAAAAAGGAAAGGGAAGGGAAGGGGAAGAAAATGCCAGAAACTAGAAAGCAACACAAGAAGGGAGAAGAGGAAGAACCCAGTGAAAACAGACACTGGGCAGACAGTGTGGTTAATCTATTAAAGACTGAAAACCTGTCTGGAAAACTTTCTCCAGTGGTCCTCAAGCTGTCTTCAGAATTGGTGCCAAATTGGCGTATGACTTTCTGATTCTGCTCATATTTGGAAGGAACAAATTCCATTGCTGAGTGAGTTCTGATTCTGCACATGTGAATGCGACATGTGGACTGCTGAGGGGAGGGCAGGCTCAGCTTGGGCAGGGAGTAGGTTTAGTTTCATTGTCCCTGAGATGCACAAAGGCAGGGGCCGGGAAGTATGATAGAGAAAAGAACACTATACATGACAACCCAGCTCAGGCAGTGGGCTCATGATAGCAGCAAAGGAATAGATTTGTGAGATAATTGTCTTTATATTTACAATTTTGCCAATAAATTAAGGTTTAGTGCACTCGTTAGATTGTGTGTTGCAGTACCTGCATGTGTTATTTTCACTCACTTCACAGCTGGCAGATGGTGTGGAGAAGGAGAACGTGCTATTAGGAGCCACAGAATTCTATGAAGACCTGGAAAATGGTGGCACTGCTTCTTTGCCATTTTCCTGAGCATGTTAGTGATTCCATTTGCTTCTGTAAAACCCAACTTCAATGCCACTGCCGCCGCCGTGCCTTTAAAACCTATTTAAGCTTTTCCCAAATTAGATAGATAGATAGATAGATAGATAGATAGATAGATAGATAGATAGATAGATTTTTATTTAAATTCTTAAAAATTTCCCCACATTTTTTACCAGCATCAATTTGTTATACAAAGGGGTTTCGTACTGACATTTCCATCTACACATCTATTGCAATTTCGCTGGACTTGGCTTCTCTGCCAAACTCCCACCTGAGTTCCATGGTACAGACAGATGCCATCCATTCAGAGGTGCTCCATCCAATGAAATGATGGAGTGGACACTTCAGCATGTGGGTGGAGCAGGGCTGTGAGTTTGGTTGATGGCAAGTCTACTGCTGGGTGAGGCCCTCCATCAAGGGAAGAATATCAGCCCTCTCATGCTCTGTGGAGTTTCCAATCTGTACATGAGCTCCAAACTCACTACAGTTTTACACAAGCATTAATTTGTGGAATTGTTTCTTTACCCTCCTTGTCTACCTTGGAAAAAACAAAAACCAAAACAAAAGATTGTTTTCACAACCCTCATATATTTTTAAACAGCAAGATGTTTTATGTCCTTCATTCTGGAAGCCAGAAGTCCAAAGTCAGTATCATTATCAACCATCCAACCAAGAAGAAATCAATACTGCAGAATGTAGTGAGAGTGCAAGTGAATTTATACAACTTTTACATTGAATTGAGACACACACATATACACACATATAGCCACAAAACTCACAAGAGTGCAGGTTGATGGTTTTTATTAAAAAGCATGAACCCAGATAAACCACGTTCAGAACAGGGATGCACTAATGCCCCACAAGCCCTTCCCAAGCCCCCTCCTTATGCCCTCTGACTTTCATTGTATGGACAATTTTCTTGTTTCTTGACATTGCCGTGCTAGGATCATGTGCGTTATATATACTGTTATGTAGGGTTTCTTTGTTTGAATATTTCATTTGTGAATTTACCAATGCTTTTTCATCTAATAGTAGATCTTTTGTTTCATTGGAATCTTTTTTATTTTATGAACATGACATAACTTATCAATCCATTCTGTTGGCACATGGCATATTTTTATGCTTACTTTGTGTGTGTGTGTGTGTGTGTGTGTGTGTGTGTGTGTGTGTGTGTGTGTGTGTAGCTTGTACTAGGGCTTGAACTCAGGACCTGGGTGCTATCCCTTAGCTTTTTCACTCAAGCCTGGTGCTCTCTCAATTGAGCCACAGCTCAATTTCCAGCTTTTTGGTGGTTAATTGGAGATAAATGGACATTCCTGCCAATGCTGGCTCAGCCTTCTGAGTTATTCTGATTTTTAATAAGTGCTGATCTGACTAAATCTACTGTCTTACAGTCGAGCGTGACCCATCTCCCTGAGAAAGGCTCATTAACCCAAATAAATGTCACTTGGCAGGTGGCAGAGAGGAGGTTTTGTGTTGCAGAAGTCGCCAGGGCTCCTGTTGAGAAGGGAGCCAGAGAAGCCCAGCTCGCCCTCCTTCCCTCCCGAGCACAAGCACGCCAAGAGCATCCAAAACCACACCAGCCACCGACTCCCTCCAACAGCAGCGTCAAGGAAGGAGATGCGCAAGACACGATGAAGAGATTCATGTCTTGCAGAAACGTTATGGGCACAAAGAATATTGTTGGCATTCCAAGTAATTTCTATTTTAAAGGAAGGTGTGAGAACACACGTGTGTGTGGTGTGTGCATGTGTGTGGTGTGTGGACTGGCATACGTGTGGAAGTTTGGAGCGTGTCATTTTTAGAGTTTTCTAATTTAGATGGGAATTGGTATAAGCTTCCGCGAAGAGACGGGAAAAATCTTATCGAATTAACAGCTGAACAGCTCTATTTAGAAATAAGTTTCTGATAAACTGCCACGGAGGGAAAAGCCCTCGTGGAGCACACATGCTCCAATGTGGGATAGAATTAGAACAAACCGTGTTCTGGCCAGGGCTTCGTGACAGGCTGGATGTGGGTTAGAAGGAAAGAGATGAGTCAAGGTGACTGAAGACTGTTGGCGTGAATGGTCCCTGGAGTGAGCATGAACAGAATACATGAGCAGACTGCAGGAGGAATTGTTGACACAAGGAGATAATAAAACTCATGCTGCATTTGGGCGTTGCTTGGCCCACCTGTAATCCCATCTACTCAGGAAGTGAAGACAGGATTGTGGTTTGAAGTAAGCCCTAGCCCATAAAAAGAAAAAACAATGACAAACCACTTGGGAGACAGAGGAGATTTTAGTTCAAATCCAGACCTGAGCTAGCAGAAAAAAGACCTGACCCAGAAAATAAAGCAAAAAAGGGTTGGCAACATGGCTCAAGTGGTAGAGCTCCGGCTACTGACGTGGACAGGAAGCTCGCTGCAAGCGGCCGTTAAGAAGCTCATATTCTTCCACCTCTGACATCAGGTCTGGGAAAGCGCCTTACAACTGTCTACAGAGGTCCCCGAGCACAGCTGCATCTGAGTCTGCTTCTGCCTCGCCATGGGGCAGCCGCAGCCTCACAAGCAAGGAGGTGCGAGGAGGTGACAGCATTAGAAGCTCTGTGCACACCGCCGCCGCCTCCTCCAACGTCTCCTTACGGTGTGTCCTGCTGCCGTGATACATGCTCTTCTTGTTACGTGCACACAAGTTCTGAATAGTCTATGAGTCCTCAGTAGGGTAAAACTCTCTGGAGAAGACGCCCCTAAACACTTTGCTTCCTCCAACAGTCTGGAGAGTAAAAGGAGCTCTGTGTCGCCAACCGCCGGGAACCCCTGGCTGGAGGGGCGGTGGTGACTCACTGGGCCCTGCAGGGCTTCCCAGGTAAGCTGTGGAGACCAGAGACTAAGCCTGCTCAGGGCTGACAGGATCTTCTCCAGGTAAAGGAAAGACACAAATAGGATTGGCCTGCCTCAGTAATGCCTACGCCTTTCATGGATTTATTTGCCAGCCACGATGTTGTGAGCTAATCTGATTCTGAAAGAAATTATAACACAGAGGTGTCAGAACAATCCAGACCCTAGAAAGCTGAGCTTTGTGGGACAGGTTCCAGGAGGACCATGATGCTGGGACAGAGGGTTTTTGCTGTGTGGCTCTGCATGCCCAGACTCCACGCCTAAAGTGCACACTTGATGACAGGAAGCAAGTGTTTTGAACAAGCATTTGTATATCTTGCATTCGTATTAAATGTAAAACATTAAAATTGGAGGTAAACGTGTGCATGTCCAAATTTCCTCGGGTGTGTTCCATGGCATATCTTGATCAACCCAGGTTTAACTATTCTGATTGTCTCAAGTTAA
Source organism: Dipodomys merriami (assembly GCF_024711535.1). Taxonomy (NCBI): domain Eukaryota; kingdom Metazoa; phylum Chordata; class Mammalia; order Rodentia; family Heteromyidae; genus Dipodomys; species Dipodomys merriami. Next base: position 2,042,161 of record NW_027206612.1, on the reverse strand, counting down.
CTATGGGCCTATCTTCATCCATTTGGCAGCAGAAAGAGGAGCTGAGCACAAGTGCGTAGCAGAGGAAGCTACTACATTAAAGTGACAAATTGACTTTCTCTCTGCTGTTGGTTCAGTGACAAAAAGTCTGACTAGGAAACCACAGTTTGACTGGTGGACATGGTACACATCTACTGAAATCTCCCTACTGTCCCCCGTTCCTGTGTCAAACCACATGTTAATAAAAAAGAAATGATAATTAAATTTCCCTGTGTTGTCTTCCACAGCTATGACGAGATGTTGTCATTAAGTTTCCCAGAATCATGGTGTGCCGGCCCTCTACACCGCCTGTGAATTTTGATGGACTTCACGGTGAAAAGAGATGCAAGTATTTCAAGCTTGTTTTGACCAGTTTTGTCTTCTAGAGTTGTTTTAATTAATGAAGCTTTATGTAAGTACATTAGAATGATATTATATGTCGCCAATTATGATTGTCATGATGAATATGAAAATCTTTGTCTCCTATACAGCTGTTGCGACTCAAAATGTCATATTTAAATTTTTACAGGGTTTTTATTCTCTTGACATCACCGAAGTAAAAACATTCGTTTTAGAACAGTGAGGCCCCTGGGCTGGTGCTGGTCAAGTGTCTGAGGGCCCAGCCCTTGCTTTCAGTAGGGGTTAGCGCCCCCTGGTGGCCAGAGGAAGCAGTGCCGCTCTGCAGCTGGGGTGTGTGTGTGTCTGTGTGTCTGTGTGTCTGTGTGTCTGTGTGTGTCTGTGTGTGTCTGTGTCTGTGTCTATCTCTGTGTCTGTGTGCGCACGCACTTGTGTGCACGTGTTTTTCCCCCACACTTAGGAGAGATCTTTAATGCGCCTGTAGTTTGGGGAAATGTTTGTACTTAGGTTTTGTAGATGGAAATCACATGGAATTCGACATGATAGGTGCAGATTCAATCTCATGTTTTACCTTGTTTACTGTATTCAACAGGTGAGGGCTAGACAGGTCCCAGGAGGGCTGGAGGACTCAGGGGAAGGTGGATGGGTAGGCAGAGCTCAGGAGTGATGGCAGGATCTCCTGTTTGTTTGTGTTGATTTTCTTCTTGTTGTTTAAATGATCTCATTTTTGTCATTTACATCAAAGAGAATGAATGCTACAGAAGCTGTGTCCTCTGCAACAAGGGAGAAAAGAGTATCTGCTTCTAGTTGGACATTTGGAGAAGACAAGAGAATGTCACTTAAACACGCCCAAACACCACCTCTGCCCCAGTAAACAAAAACAACAATTATCCAAGTCCTTATTTTCCAAACAAGACATTGGGGCCTACGAACGCCACGCTTGGAGCCCAAATTTCCCTGGGACAAGAAAGAGCTTGCTCGCAGACAGCTGGGGTCACTGTGGCTGGTGTGTGAGTGCGGATTAAAAGGGAGAGTCCGAATGCTTCTGCAGGAATGTGGAGGTTCCTTCTCCCCCTGAGGGGCCATCAGGGGACCCCAAGAACACCCCAGGCTAGGATTGAGAGGGGGGGGAGGGGCGCCAACTGCCCTTTAGCCAAATGTCTCCAGCTTGGTTTGCTTTGCCTCTGAGGAGCTTTGGGCCAGTTTCATTTTCCTCTGAAGAAAGGAAAAGCCAGGGAGGGAAAGCAAAGGGAGTTGGTGTTGAGGAAAGGTATTCTCTGGCTCTCAGGTCTGTAGACCATGTGTCAGACAAAATACTAGACATTGGCAAACAAAATGGCTCATTATTTAAAAGAGTTCAAGATACGATACAGAACTGAGCCTCTTAAAAGCTTTTTAAAAATCCATCATTTTATTCTATCCCTTGAAAAGGGGGCCTAGGGAACAGCATCATTTGGGAATATAGAACATTCAGGAAGAGGCTCTGTTTGAAGAATGGGTGCCCCACTGTCCTTTTAATAAAGCAGAGCGCTGAGAAAAGGACAGCGTTGTCAAAGAATAACTTTTTCAGGAACTTGCGTTCATAAACTGCTGCAGACTATTAACCAAGACCGTTCGGGGAGGAATAGAAGAAGCGGGGAACGGGGCAGGAGCTGGGATAAGACTCTGCGAGGTTTGAACACGTGTCTTCTGGGGGGAGCATCTGGAGAGCGCCACAGGCAGTGATGGCAATGGGTTCGATGATGATTCACAGACGAAGGACCAACGCACGGTGGCCGGCCTCAGACTCTGCCCTTGCGCTGTGGGGAGACCGGGGTGCCTTGTGCTCACCCCATCCCACGAGGCTCCTGTTTCCCCAAAAAGACACCTACAAGAAGGAGTCCCAGCGTGCACGCTTCCCTTCAGCCACGCGTGACACCGGTCTGGACCTGCTCACACATTTCTTTCTTTCCTTTCTTGTGTAGGAAGACACATACTTCTGCTTTTATTCTAAATGCAGTCAGCACAAAGAAAGGTACAGGTGCAACATATTTGAAAATCTTTTTTCGCTTTTGAAGGACTAAAACATGAGTTGAAGTGAAATAGAACCCACACAGTAACTGTGTAAAATCTGATGCCGTGTCTCGAGAGAAAATGGGTGGCTTCCCATGGAAGGCCGATGGGAGGTTTTACATTGGCCTCCATAGAACCAGACGATAAAGGGAAAGTTCATCTATCCCTCCACACAGCAGCCTCAGGCTGGACGAGAATTAGAAAGTGATTACAAAGTCTACATGCCCCTCGTCCGCCCTCCCCCCCCTCTCCCTGCCCCCCGAGACAGAGCAGTACCGTCCTCATGAATGGGGAGGGTTGAACTCAAGGCCCAAGATACAGGAAGTGGAATATTACACAGGCAGAATCATGGCAGTCAGATGGTGCTGGGAAGCATTCTTCTTTCAGAACAAGATCACAAAGGCTCTGCAGGAAAACTGCTTTCTGCAGAGCTCAACACAGGCGAACCTGGAAGAGCCCCAGGCAGGGAGGCCTTGGGAGGAGCAGGGAGGCCGGGCACGGGGAGAGAGGGGAAGATACAGGTGAAGGGGCAGACACCATGGATGGAGAGGTGGCGGCAGGAATAGGGGTAAGGAGGAATGGGAAGAGCATTTAAGCAGATATAAGTTCATTTCATAAGGATATAGGACTTTCCACTGTAAAACAAACCTAGTGCTGTGATAGAAGCCAAAGACCTTCCTCCTCCTTCCAGCTGCCCCAGATAGAAATGTGAACTCAAACCGGGTTAAGCTTGGATGGGTGGAAGCGCATCTCCACACCGCTCCAGCCTCCCGGGTCTGCTTCTTGGAGACAAAGTGCCTCAGAGCTTTTATTCGTGGGCTCCCGAAGGGCGGACTCTCCGACCCACGCTCCGACAGGAGGGGAGGACAGGGCTGACCTGCTCAGACGGCTCTGCCCTCAGAACCTCTAACACCGTTAACTGAGCCAGGGACCACTGCTCACGCCTGTAAGCCTAGCTACGCAGGAGGCTGAGATTTGAGGATCGCTGTTCAAAGCCCAGCTTGGGCAGATTAAGACTGTAAGACTCTGACCTCCTTTCAACCACTAAGAAGCTGCAAGTGGAGCTGTGGCCTAAGTGGTAGAGAGTGCCAGGATTGAGCCACAAAGCTCAGGGAACGGCATTGAGACCAAGTTCAAGCCCAGAACTGGCAACTGATAAATACATACATACATACATACATACATGCATGCATGCATACATACATACATACATACATACATGCGTACATACATACATGCATACATACATACGTACATGCGTACGTGCATACATACATGCATGCATACGTACATGCGTACATACATACGTATGTACGTACATGACTACATACCTACATGCATGCATGCATACATACATACATAGACTATCTGATTTTTATAGTATTTTTCTATTCCTTACTTCAGGGAATAATATAATCCAATATATGTTGCAATACACAGTAACGCAATAGTATGGTGCAACACGAAATGTGAGTAAAATGTAAAATCAATACACTGCCATACCGGATTATAATACCTAACACGTGCATAAGGCATGACTCAGTGCACAATAACAGACGTCCGCCCTTAAGCACAGATGTGGCCTTGTCCGTCACCAGTCCCGGCTCACAATGGCTCACCTGGAATGCAGATCATGCACTGTTAGGGCTGTGGTGACCGAGGCTCTCATCAGGCTGAAGGTGTGGAGGAAGCATCTCAAGGCTCTGGGGTGCTCACCAGGCTCGGCACCCTCCCAACATGCCAGGCAGCCCCCCTTTTGATCTCCCGCTGGGAAGTTTGTGGCCCTGGAGCTGGAAGGAATGTTGGTGAGCTGGGCTCTTCTGCTGCCCGCGCCCGGTGACTTTGATCCCACGTGGAATGCGGCCGTTCCCCATTGTCTAAGCTCTGCAGGTGTGTGCAGCGTGTGCAGGTGCTGCTGCACAGCGTTTGCAGGGAGACGGAGATGGCGTGGAAGGCAGCCGGCTGGAGCCTCACCAAAGGAGGGTTCACTCACCTTCAGCAACCTAACAAGGGCAAATTCCTGGCTGCCTCGGGAAGCTCGTCTGGCGTGCATAACATTGTAATACCCTGCTTTCGTTAAAACGAAGTTTGCCTTTTGGTACCTCTGCCCGGAGCCACAGGGTATACACGTTTTCCAAATCAGATTCCGTGAGGTTTGGAGGAATGGGCAGACTGCTGTGTTCGCTGTCGTTGAAGTTGGCCCAGCCTGCTGCCCCACTCAGGTCTAACACAGGCCAGAGACACAGGGAGGCCCCTCGGTAGCCAGCCCAGAGCGGGGTGGTCGGGGTGGAGCAGATGCGCAGGCCTGCTGCAGGGAGCAGACCGTCAGACCAAACAGAGCCAGGTGCGGGCTGTAAGGTGATGGTTCACTCAGTGTTCCACTAGAGACGGGAACACCATACTGCACGTGTGTGTGTGTGTGTGTGTGTGTGTGTGTGAGAGAGAGAGAGAGAGAGAGAGAGAGAGAATCCCACCAGAAATCATTGTCAAGGACACTTGATGGAGAAACTGAGGAAATCATGTCCAGGTCACAGCATGAGCCTGGGAGCAAGTGGCCCAGATACGGATACCTCCCATAGGGCAGGATGCCTGCGGGGTCAAAGGGAGACCAGCCCTGATCCCAGCTCCCCCAGGATCCTCCCGCCAGGCCCTTCCCCGCTTGGCTTCTCCAAGTCCTCACAGGACGTCACAGGTCAACTCCTCCGCCAAAGCACCAGCGAGGAGAGCGGGCCCATGGCCACAGCCTCTGTCCAATGTGAGGACCGACGGGGTGCCTGTCCCCTCCTCCTGGGCACTGCGAGCTCACTGCCTCTCATGCTTCCCTCCCTGCGCTGTTTCCCAGCTGCGTGCGCCCGTGTGTGTGTGTGTGTGTGTGTGTGTGTGCGCGCGCGCGCGAGCACGCTCACCACACATAGTACAGCTGACCCCACTTCCCCCAGGCCAAGTTGTACAGCTGACCCCCACTCTGCCCAGCCCAAGCCCTCTCTTCCGCTCACAGAAGCCCGATGGGACTCTGAATCCAACAGGGATCTCACCCAGACCCGGCCACGCCCACTGGCCCGGCTGTTTTCACCCTGCATGGGGCACCATGACACTGGGGCTGCTGCAGAATCATCGGCAGCGCCGTTCCAGCCCCAATGCACATTGCGCCCAAGATGGGCTCCAGGCTCCAGAACTGCAGCACCAAGGGCCAAGGCAGCAGGTGTGTTCCCACGTCAGAGGGTTCTAGATGCTTCTGTGAGTGTGTCTCTGTGTGTATATGTAGCATGTGTATTAGAACATGTCATGTGTGTATAAATCATACAGAAAATGCAAAATACTTAGCAGGCCACCTAAACGTGAGACAGGTCAGTCCTGCCTGGGTCTGCTTTCCAGGAAGTCCTTGACGCCACTCGGCATTTCACTGGGGGGAGAACGGAAAATAAATCTGAACTGAAGGTGACTGGCTTCCTAAATACACAACAACAGGTGTGCACCAGCAACACTCAAGAAGAGACCTGCCTACACAGGCCCATTTCGCTACTTCCATGTGCCCTGCATCATTACCTGATGGGAAATCATCTCAAAGCATGACACAAGTCCAAGCAGTATTCTGGTCTGTGGAAGGATTTGTGCAGTAGGTGTTCAGTCATTACCTGTCACATCCTGTGCACAACTTTGTCAATGCTGGGGACACAAGGCTGGCACCTGGACTCCGCTTTTAGAGACCCAACCTAGAAAGAAAGGCAGAGAAAGTGACCATTACAATTCAATTATTGTACTCGAATTATTACAGCTCAATGACAAACAACTAAAACAGCGGTGTCAGTGAAGCATTACAAAATGTGAAATTTAAAATAACTTTTCTTATTAAATATATTTAAGAACAACCATATTAGCCAGGCACTAGTGGCTCACACCTGCCATCCTAGCTACTCAAGAAGCTGAGATCTGATGATCCAAGTATGAAAGTCCTTGAGATCTTTATCTCCAATTTACTGGCATAAGGCCAAAAGTGGAGCGGTAGCCCAAGTGGTAGAGCACAAGTCTTGCGTACAAAAGCTCAGGGACAGCACTTGGGCCCTAAGTTCAAGCCCTAGTAAACAAGTACACATAGATGCAATGAACATATTTATGAATCACAATGTGGCTAAAATAATCTACATTTTGGGCATTTCACAAAGCCTCTATTCTTTTTATTGTTTACATAGAGGTGATATGCAGAGGGGCTACAGTTATGTAATCAGATGATGAGTACAATTCTTTTGAACCACATCTCCCCTTCCCCGCTCTCTCCCAGTGTCCCACCCCCACCCACAAGATGTACAGTCCATCTCCCACAAAGTGTCCAGTGAGTACCACCACTGTCTTTGTTCACCCTTGGTCTCACATTTTCTGCACAGACAAACAAATAAAACCAGCAAGAACAGCAACTATAAAACTCTCTTCTTTCCATTCCTTGGAGTTCATTTCATAAAATACCTTTTTTTGTATTGGTCATGGGGCCTGAACTCTGGGCCTGGGCACTGCCCTCAGCTCTTCAGCTCAAGGCTAGTGCTCTACCACTTGAGCCACACCACCACTTTTGGTTTTCTGGGTGGGTAGCCCAGGATGGCTTTGAACCACGATCCTCAGATCTCAGCCTCCTGAGTAGCTGGGATGACAGGCGTGAGCCACCAGTGCCTGGCATAAAATATCATTTTATATGATTATATGCACATAGCTATTTGTGATCTGCTCCTAGGCATATCCTTCTTTGGCCTCAATGTGTGAACATCTAGAGACCTATATATTCATATCCAAGTATATGTATATATAGATATAGATAGATATTCTTACACCAGACCTGTAACTAGAATCTTCTTGACAAGTGTAGCTCTGCCCAGTCCATTCAAAGCTTCAGCCTGGTCAGTACCTTGCTCCAGGTACATAGATAAAGTGTAAGGAACAGAGATATCCCGGATGCTAGTGAAATTTACAGTGAGAGCAGAAAACACATAATTAAATAACCAATTTTAACAAAGCATTCTCTGTGCCTTCATAAAAGAAATCATGAGGAAGTGGTGCTGTAGCTCAAGTGGTAGAGCTAAGGGACAACGCCCAGGCCCAGAGTTCAAGCCCCACGACCGACAAAAAAAAAAAAAAAAAGAAAAAAAAGAAAAAAAAGAAATCATGAGGGAATAGGAAAGAAAAGAATGCTGTGAGGAAGATACCTTGAACCGTCCCCAATTTTCTTCCTCGCTTCTTCCCATTATTAACACGAACCCCTTTGTGGGCAGCCCATGCTGCTCACTTTGCTCCCCTGCCCCGAATGGCTGGGGTGGTGACATGGTCTGTGCTGACAGGGGAGCAGATTTCCCAGGGCAATTTCCAGCTCATTACCTGCTAACCAGGCTCTTTGGGGGAGGGTCTTTCCTTAAAGCCAGGATGAGGAGAGCTCTCCCCCTCCCTGCCAGGGCCCAGCTTGGAGCTCCTGAGGAGAGAAATAAGCCTCAATCTTACTGAAGGCACCGTTTTGGATCTCTCCATCCTCGTAATTCAGGAACCAGCCCAGGAAGGAGGACCCTGTGGTACAGACCGTAAAGGACATGGGTCTCCAGATGCCTGGGCAGTGGAGACCAGCCGTGCACCCCGGCAGTGACAGAACTCCAGTAACGCTTGGAGAAATGTTTGCCACATCGTCAAGGATGTTGATCAAAAATGCTGTCAACCTGTCATCCAGTAACTCAAAACCTCGAGAATGCACTGTAAGGAAGAGTTGGGAGGATTGATAGTGCTGGGCTCTGACATAAGGGTTCCCTGCTTCGGTCAATGAGATGATGGAGGGGAGAGGCACTCACGTGGGAACGTCCGTGGTTAACAGAGATCTGTGGTCTGTGCGCAGATTCCTCTGTCCGTGTCCACCAGCCTCGCTGACTGAGAGCCGGGAACCCGGCTCTCCACCACCTGTGAGTTTCTTCAGCACCCCTGCACCTAAGCTGATGTTCTGGGCTGTGGAAATGCACAGCCAACCTCCACAAAGATGAAGCTTACCTTCTAAGTCACTGCTACATTGAAACCATAAACAGGAACTCATCCCGCCCTTCCCAGAGCTTGGATCTCAAAACAAGGGGTGCCCTTTTCTGTGCTCTCTGCTTCGCTTTGATCAGCTACGGATGGCTCCTGCCCCAATACCCGGTACGACTGCCCGAGCTGTACTTCCACTTGCGCAAACACAGGTCTAATGAGAGCAGGGCACAGCAGTGCATTTGGTAGAGCGCCATTGTGGTATGACTCCCTAGCACGTGACCACAGGATCTGTCCCAACGTTCTTCTCTCTATCCCAAACCCACACCCCTCCAGCACTCCCGCTTTCCCTGAGATCCCCACATGTCCCTCTGTCCTTGTAGAAAGACTTCCTATTTCTCCCTGTGGAACGCACCTTACCACCCCGCTTTCTTGGGCTCTTCTGGTTGGGCAGACTGCTGTTTCTTCAGCATTCCCCTCTAGACATGAGCCTCAGTTCATGTCCAGGGTTCTCAGCATGAAAAAGATTGGGTCAGTCTATCTGGTACAATTTCATATTCAAGATTCTCTCCTATTTGGATTAAAAAAATGGAGCAGAATAAATTCACCCACTGCCTTTCAATAAAAACCTACCGCTTGGCTGTCTGGAAGCAAGTTTATTCATATCCAGTGCATATCCTGGAGTTTTTTTCCATGTTTTTTTTTCTTTCCAGCTGCAAAGCCGCAGGTGAAGTCACATGCAGTGTCATTCGATCCTCCACTGACTGCGAGCATCTGAGAGTTCTGTCCGCTGCGTTGTCATGGACTGGGTGTGCAAGGGACCCTCACAGACGTGGTCCCCAGCCCAGGACACGTGGTGCATGGCCATCCCCCTCAGACCACCTCCTCATAACTGTCAGAGACAGCACAAGACCCACAACTGGTGACTGAGCTCTGACTGAACAGACTTGTTTTTTACCATCTGTCCAAATTCAGCTTTCCCCATAGAAATCTTCATACGAAGCTCTTTCATGCATCTGATGGTAGATACTGGTAATCATATTTTAATCATATTTTAACATGCTTTTAACATATTTTAATCAAATGTTCTAGTTTTCAAAGCTCTTGCAGATACTTGGTCTCATGTGGCTTTTTTATAAAATACCTCTAAAGTAACCTGGGAAGATATTGTCCTTTCTACTCCGGAGAAGAAAAAAAATGGAAGCCAGAAAGATGACGCTACAAGTGTTGCTTAAGATGGCTGAGGGAGTCCAGGTCCCCACCAGCTCCTCTGCCTGAGCACACAGTGTGGAGAGCAGAGCTCTTAGCAGAGGTTTGTCACATAGAAAATTCCAGATGGAGAGCAGAGCAGGAGGTAGGCCCACACCAGGTTTAAAGGAACTCAGCCCCAGGTGCGAAAGGAGCCACAGTGACCCCTCAGTGATGGTGCGGGAACTGGAAAACCTCTGTGGGAAGGAGGAGGCTGTGGGAAGGAGGGTGTGGGAAGGAGGGGGTGTGAGAAGGAGGGGGGTGTGGGAAGGAGGGTGTGGGAAGGAGGGTGTGGGAAGGAGGGAGGTGTGGGAAGGATGGATGTGGGAAGGAGGGTGTGGGAAGGAGGGTGTGTGGGAAGGAGGGGGGTGTGGGAAGGAGGGTGTGGGAAGGAGGGTGTGGGAAGGAGGGTGTGGGAAGGAGGGAGGTGTGGGAAGGAGGGTGTGGGAAGGAGGGTGTGGGAAGGAGGGAGGTGTGGGAAGGAGGGGGGTGTGGGAAGGAGGGTGTGGGAAGGAGGGTGTGGGAAGGAGGGTGTGGGAAGGAGGGTGTGGGAAGGAGGGAGGTGTGGGAAGGATGGGTGTGAGAAGGAGGGTGTGGGAAGGAGGGGGTGTGGGAAGGAGGGGGGTGTGGGAAGGAGGGTGTGGGAAGGGGGGGTGGGAAGGAGGGTGTGGGAAAGAGGGAGGTGTGGGAAGGATGGGTGTGGGAAGGAGGGTGTGGGAAGGAGGGGGTGTGGGAAGGAGGGGGGTGTGGGAAGGAGGGGGTGGGAAGGAGGGGGTGGGAAGGAGGAGGGTGAGGGAAGGAGGGGGGTGTGGGAAGGGGGTGTGTGGGAAGGAGGGGGTGGGAAGGAGGAGGGTGTGGAAAGGAGGTGGGTGTGGGAAGGAGGGGGGTATGGGACACTCTTGTGACTCACCCCACTAGGTGTCCAGCCAGCGAGATCCCCAGCAGACCCCGAGGCAAACCTGCAAAACACACCTGTCAGGCATCAGTCTGGACTGAGAGATACAGAAGAGGCGGTGGGAGTGAAGACTCTATGACAGAAATGAAGAATCACAGAGGGAGTGAGAAGAGATAAAACCCACTTTAAATGAACCAACACCGAACTTACCAAATCAAGTAAAATAAGGTAAGGCAGAGAAGCAGTCAAGTACTGGAAAAAGCTTCTTGTCAATGGAGTTGACTTACTTGTTTAAAAACAGGCACTTTAATATTCCACTTTCAGCAAGAAATAGTTTCAGAAAAACCTGGCAAATATTTTGCAGAAAGAAATACAAGAACCAGGCACTGGTAGCCTCATGCTTGTAATCCTAGCCACTCAAGAGGCTGAGATCTGAGGATCATAGTTCAAAGCCAGCCCAAGCAGGAAAGTCTATAACACTCATATCTCCAATTAACTACCAGAAAACCAGAAGTAGCACTGTGGCTCAAAGTGGTAGAGTGCTAGTCCTGAGTGAAAGAGCTCAGGGACAGTTCCCAGGCCCTTAGTTCAAGCTCTATGACCAGAAAAGGAAAAAAGAAAGAAATACAAGAATCATGCAATCATGCAACACTGTTAACTTCTAAAGGAGTCCTGTAGGAGAATTGATAGATCTTCGGGTAGACTAAGGAAACAATGATATGACTCAAATTAGTGCCTATAGGCACCTGCCTATAATCCCAGCTGCCTCGAGAGGCAGAGGCATATTGGGAGTTCAAGTCTAGATGTTCACTTTCTGAAAGATCATAGCCTTGTGTTAAATATGGGCTCAGTATTAAAAAAATGTCTACTTGTTACAAAAGTAATCTTATAAATCACAGTGGGCCTAAGTTACTAGGTTATCAGTGGCTACACCAGGCTGGGCTCCTGGAGAACACCCTGGGGACCGTCAGCTCTGAGCTGCTCCAGAGAGGGGTTTTCTGTGCTCATGGCTGCTCTCTGGCTCCTTCTCCATCCTTAGGAGCCGCCCAGGTCCCTAGAAGGCTGAGACTATTACAGCGATATCCTCCCGCTCCATAACCCTCAATGACAGCAAATCTGTCCCCGACCTCTTTTCCTATGTTCCAGAGGAAGCTCCATCCAAGGGTCGGCTCAGTTAGGCTGAACCCATTGTGTCCCTTCCCGTATTCCCCTGTCCTGACCCAACCGTGGGGAGCTTCACCATGTCCACAGGCCAGGCCACGCCCATGGCAGGAGGGAGGAGGAGGAGGGCAGAGGTGAGTGAGTGGGGGTCAGACCCTTGGCGGAAGGGAGGAGGAGGGCAGAGACGAGTGGGGGTCAGGCTCATGGCAGGAGGGAGGAGGAGGAGGAGGGCAGAGGTGAGTGAGTGGGGGTCAGACCCATGGCAGTAGGGAGGGGGGCGGCAGAGACAAGTGGGGGTCAGGCTCATGGCAGGAGGGAGGAGGAGGGAAGAGGTGAGTGGGGGTCAGGCCCACAGTGGGAGGGAGGAGGAGGAGTGCAGAAGAGAGTGTCACAAGCACACAAGTAAAATAAACAAAAATAATTGGTCAGTAAAGAACAACAATTAGGCCGATAGCAGACTTCTCATTAGAAATACTAGGTGTCAGCCTAAAATTGAGAAATATCATCGTACAGCAGAGACTTGTCAGCCCCAAGCAGTGCATGCGGTGACGCTATGGAGCATCAGCAATGGAAGTGGGAAATATCTAATTATGGTGAAAGTTCTTAACTGGAGTCTTGAGTGTGATGTTATTGGATGATATCTCTAGGCATCCAGACACAAGTTCAATAGAACAGAACATCAAGTTATGCCTTGTCAATTATTAGGCAAATATAAGTGGATCTAAGACTTTGCTGTTAGGAAAAACTTTAAGAATGAATACTATAAAGTAACATAATGAAAAACCCATCATCAAGAATACATAAAATTTAAATTTGCATGTTCCTGACAACATAATGTCAAGAATAGGAATTCACAACAAAGACAAGGACTGGAGGCATGGCTAAGTATTTGATTGCCTACCCAATAAGTACAAAGACCTGAGCTGAAAATCCCAGAATTGCCAGAAAAAAATCCCTCAAATCTCTAAGTTAAACTCCAGAAAATGGCAACATGAGATTTTGTTGTTGTTATTGGTGGTGGTGTTGGTGGTGATGTGTGTTTTTTTCTTCTAAGGGAGGATGGGGGCACAGAAAGGGAGGGAGGGAGGGTGAACAAACCCGGAGGAAAGCAAAGGGAGGGATGACATTGCCAAAAAGAAAGAACGATAGAAAGAAATGTACTCATTACCTGACTTATGACATGGTAATCCCTCTGTACAACCCTTTAATAATAGCAATAAGTATTTAATAGAAGCAAAATGATAGGGGAAGATACTAGGCCAAAAAGATGTGTCCAGCCCCAATGTTAGCCCCTGTGTCCTTTTCTGATGCTCCCAGCACCACGTAACTGAGACTACTAGAAGAAGCCAGTGTGCATCACAGTGAATGAGAAGGGACTGTCATGAACAGTGCTGTGGACACAAGGAGAAACCTTGTCGGCCTCGGTGGTCAGTTCAACAGAGAACCTGACGCACTGTTACAACGGAGCACACACAGCCGCAGGCTCAGGTCAACACAGCCCAAGAGAGATGTCACCTCCCCAGGTTAAGAATCGCCAGTGCTCATCTTCAGTGGTAACTTCTGTGTGAGAAGACATATTTAAAAAAATGGCCACAGTCTAGGAATTCTTGGTCTTACCATATTGTCTGAGCCCCTGGACCACATCTGAAGCCATTAGAATTGTAGGAATCCTGGTAATGGAACTGATTACCAGGCCCAGCACATAGAACTCACATGCTCTCCACATTCTGTTGTCACTATCACCCTCTAGGGTGGGGATGTGTGTCCCCTTACATTGTACTGAACTAGCCAGACAGCAGAGAGAGTCAGTTGTCCTCTGGCTCTAGCCAGCGCCTGTGGCTGGTGATCTCCCTGGCATGGGCTTCTACAAGCCTTCTCCACACCCCCTAGCATGGCTGGAGCCCCATGGGTCTCATCTTTGTAGCTGCTAGAACTAGAAGTTAGGTAAAACCCAGGCGTGCTCACTGGCTTCCATTTCTTAATCACTGAACCTGCATTTTAGGTGGTGTCTACTGAGACCGATTGTGCTTGTGCTTGAATCTCTCCTCGTGCTGCCTCTGTAAGGGAATCCTGACTCTCTGACCACACCCCTACCTCTGACTCCAGTGTCCAGCCCAGCTTATCCCCTGCAGCCTCCTCACCCCCAGCATACCCAGGTCAGGACCAGGTACAGCCTTAGCAGACGGTCATGCCAAGTTTGGTGGGCAGACCTCAGGACAGGCTCTGTTCTAGAATACAGTCCCAAGGCCACCATGGTACAAAAGCTCCATTGCCACTCATCTGCAGTACACGTGGGGCCCCTGCGGGCCTAACATGTGCCATTCCCAGCATAGATGGGGTTGGCACCCCTCTACTACCACTTAGGAACCCCTAAAGCAGGGCTGAGTTCTCCAGATCCCCGAGGCGCTACCTGTGTCCCACAGAATTCCCACATCAGGAGAAGCACAGCCTTACACAGAGAATACTGAACTCCTGAAAGATCAGAGGCAGTGGAGAGAAGGAGTATGCATGTAGTACTTCTAATCGCAGGTAGACAAGAAGCCCTGCTTGCAGCCTGCATGGCTCCGTGGACTCTGCCTCTCCATCCTGCTCTGGTGCAGTTGGAGGACAGTGAATGCCCTTCACTCTACCCCTCCAACTTCTGAATGTGTCCGCCATTCCAGCCATGCTCAACGAGTCCCAGTTTTCTCTACCTCAGTTCTTGGACTATCTAAGGCAGCTAGCATTCTTTTCCGGAGCTCTTCCTGTCCCAGAGGATACCAGAAACCTCTGAATGCCTGCCCTCTTCCTGCAGCCCAGCCTGCCTGGGAACTGGAGGACTGAGAGATGGTCACACCAAGCAGTGTTAAGACCACTCCACCGACAGCTGTGTTGAGTTACACAAAATGGGGAGCTGCATGCACGCAAGTGAGTTTTACAAATGGCAATCACAGATACCAAGATTTAAGCATAGCGGGGAAGAAATGGGTTCACCACCTGCCCTGTCCCCACGTGGAATGTTCTGTGTGACAAAGTGGACTTCAAGCACAAGTGAAGGGTGGCTGCTCCCATCAGGGAGCTCCCATCAGGGCCAGGGATGGAAGCTTACACCCATCGTTCCAAAAACACAGGAAGGAGAGATTGGGAAGGGTGTGATTTGGGGCCCCCTCTCACCAGATAAGCATGTACTCTCCATGAAAAGAAAGGAGGGGCAGGTTAGAGGATCAAGGTCTGAGTCCAGAGACCAAATCATTGAAGGACTAGGGGCTCAAGATGCAGAACCCCTGCCTGACAATCACAATCTGACTGCTGCCACCAGAAGTGAAATGACATGAGAGAAACAGAACATAAAATGAATAAATACAAAAAGGAGTTGAAGTCAATGGACAATAGGCCCAGCAATTCTGAAGTTCTGAAATTACGGTCAAATGACATGTGAGAGGTCAGAGAGCACTGGGCACACCCACCTGCTTTGCAACCACTAGTTTATGGAATGCCCTTGACTTCTGAGTCTGTAACCATGTTCAATTAGAGACAACTAATTGCAGACATGGGTGGAGGCATAGCAGTTCACATTCCAACTTGGACCAGACTAGAGCCAGAAGGGAGTGAAGGTAGTTGTAAGGGTGATCTGAGCCATGCTGCTAAGGAGTCATTGGCAAATACCAGACAGCACAGCCAATGAGTGTGTCAGGAACTCTGCTGAGTACCTAGGAATCCCTGGACCGGGGCCTTCTCCACCCAGAACGGAGATCTCCATTTACTCTCAAAGGGAAGGGGTCTTAGGGGAAAAACTCACATGAAACATTATATGAAACATGTTTCTTTGTTTGTTTTTAAGTAATGGGGGTTTGTAGTATTTTTTAAAAAAGGAAAAAGTTAGAGAAGCAAGAAGGCCAGCATGTGGAAGTTAGAAGGATCCGGTAAAGGTTGACTACAACCAAGGAGTTATCCAATGTGGGTTCCCCAGGAAACATTTGTAACAGAGCAAAGGGAGGGAGGAGCCTTTGGGACCTGACATCACACTCATAAGGTAAATACACTTTTACAAGATTTGACAATGCCAGCGATCTTGTTTTAATAAGTGCTTCATCATGTTTCCATGGACATTTTCTAAATTTTCTTAAACACTTTCAAGAATGGGTCTTTTTTTTTTTTTTTTTGGGTCTGGTCGTGGGGCCTTGAACTCTGGGCCTGGGCGCTGTCCCTGGGCTCTTCAGCTCAAGGCTAGCGCTCTACCACTTGAGCCACAGCTCCACTTCCGGCTTTTTCTTTTTACTTACGTGGTGCTGAGGAATCGAACCCAGGGCCTTGAGCATGCAAGGCAAGCGCTCTACCACTGAGCCACCTTCCCAGCCCCAAGAATGGGTCTTGTAAACATTTCTCTGGGAAAACCACATGGGATGTGCCACCTCCTGCCCACAGTGTCCCATCACGTGGCTTCATCCTGTGGAGGCCCCATTGCACTCCATCATGACTCTGCATCCGTTCTCATGCAAGCCCCACGAGCCGAAATGCACCAGGCCCCAGTGAGAGCTGCACAAAGTTATCCCTGTCAAAGATTTGAGTAGATGCTAAGTATCATTAGCAGGGCTCCCCTCTTTCCAATCACTTCCCAGAACCTGGTTTCTTTGAAATCTTCCTTTAAACATGACCTCATTCTGATCTAATGGTGCTGATTCATAGGCAGCATGAGGTAATGCACTTAAGAGAATGCCTCATCTCAGCATGGCTCTCACGAGTGTAAATATTCAGCAGAATTTCAGTATAGCCACACATCTTCCTGTAACGGGAAACTGTAAAAGGACAGTGGCCCCAAGCCCCAGCAGGCTGATGAGACTGCGGGGGGGGGGGGAAGGGGCACATGAGGAAATCTGAGATGCCAGGCCCATCCTTCTCCCCACAGAGCACTATCTGATTTTATAGATTGCTCATCAAGGAAAGAGGAGGAAAGAGCAATGTCAAGTCGTACATTTGACTTTTCTACTATAAAAAGCGACGTCGAAATCTGGATGGCCTAGTTCTTTAGCTAGACTTGAGCATGGTTGTCAGTTGACCATTCCTATATGCACAGCAGTTAGGGGTGACAAGTAGCCCCGTTACAGTAAAAGAACTTTGGAAATACATGGCTGTAAAGTAAATGCATACAAGTCATGGTCATAGAAACCAGATCTCAGAAGAATTCTGATGGTCTTCACACCTCTGAGGATTGCATTATCAGCCAGGCACCAGCAGATCACACCTGTAATCCTCACTACCAAGGAGGCTGAAATCTGAGAATCATGATTCAAAGCCAGCCAGGGCAGGAAAGTCCATGTGACTCTCTATCTATAATAAATTAAATTACCAAAAAATAAAAATAAAAAGGCATAAATGGAGCTGTGCCACAAGTGGTAGAGCACTAGCCTAATGCAAAATAAGCTCAAGGACAGACCCCAGGCCCTGCATTCAAGTCTGAGGACCTGCATGTGTGGGCATAAACACACACACACACACACACACACACACACACACACACACACACACACACACACACACACACACACAACTGTCAAATCTCTACTTTAAAATAATTTGCTATCTATAATCACTACACTTGATGCACTTAAAAAAAAATCTACCCATGTGGTCTCTAAGAGATGGAAGTCCAGGACAGATAGACATTCACAACTGTTGACACTATTGACACTGGAAAGGGTGGCTGGACTCACCTCTTCCTGCACCCTCACCTCACACTGGGAGACACCAGAGGCCGAGTGGAGAGCTGAGCATGCGTGAGTTCGGTCCCTCTGGGACAAGCACAGAGGCACAAGTAGTGAGTGAGAGGGGCGAAGTGATGGAGGGTGGATTCCTGAGCACACAGAGCTTGGACTCAGTGGGAAACATTGCATGTGAACAACCAATTACCCAGCAGATGGACAAAATGAATGCAAGAAGTGAAGCAGAAAAAGGTGGTTAAACCCCAAATAGGAGAACGGACCCACAGGAGCCGTTAAGCCATGAAAATGAGGGTCAACTGGTTCACGTTCTCTGATGTAAAGCAAATGTTATCATAATTTTTCCAATAAAAATTATCCCTCAAAACTTGGGATTTTGCTGTTGTTTGTTTGACAGTATTATGGGGTTTCGCGCTTGCCTGGCAGGTGCCCTGCCTCTTGAGCTACATTTCCAGCCCTTAATGAGCTGGCTAATTTTGAGACTGACTTTCATGTTTTCATTTAGTCGGCCTGGACTGTGATCCTCCTATTTCACATGTTGCTCTGTAGCTGGAATGAGAAGCATAAACTCCGCGTCCCAAGTTTTTCTGTTGAAATGGGTCTTCTGAACATTTTTGCCTAGCTTGTCTTCATGATCTCAGCTTCCTGCCTGACAAGGGTAATAGGAACATACCACTGTGCTTCAGTGTTAGTTGAGATGGAGTCTTGCAAACTTTTTCTCCTGCGCTAGCCTGGAACCCCAATCTCCTGATTCTTATTTCTGGAATAGCTAAGATTGCAAGTGTGAGCCAATGATGCCCAGGGCATAATTTAGGGTTTTGCTATGGTTGTTGTTCATTTACATGTTTGCTTTGCTTTCTTGTGGTACTAGGATTAGACTCAGGCCTTTGTACATACTAGACCAGCACTCTGCCATTTGAGCCATGCCCCGGCATGCCAAGAGAGGTTTGTGAAGAGTTTGCTGGTAGATCTGAAACTAAAGCCCAGGAATTTTAATACCTGGGCTTCGGGTCTTCTCCACAAAGACCCATAATCTACTTTATTGTTTCCCAAATTTTAGCGTTTTCCCCCATAAACATGTATCTAAAAGACCACATTGAACTTGGAAATTGGTATTCAGAGTCCAGAGTACTTCACAGTAGATCATGGGTTTACCTCCCCTGGTGAATCGAGTCAGGTCCTGGCCCCACCCCTCCCTAGTGAACAGAGTCAGGTCCTAGCCCCACACCTCCCTGGTGAACAGTCAGGTCCCAGCCGCACCCCTCCTGCGACTCTCACAACCAGGCTTTTTATCCTGCATGAGCTCATCTTTCAGAGACTATTCTCCTCCATCTCAGCCAAACGGCCTCTTCATGACCTTCTTCCCTTTCATCTCCACAGCCTTGGAGACTGAGGGTCCCTTTGTCCTTTGCTTCCCCTGCAGTGAGCACCGTTTTCTATCTCTGAGACCTGTCCTGCAAGCTCCTTGCAGACCATGCTGTCTCCCATTGAGTGCTGGCCCCTGAGTCTCACCTTCCTGAGGATCTGAGCCTCCTAGTGGCTCATTGCCCTTGGTTTGCCTCTCATCCATGCCCGTGTCTCCACGCTGAGAGCTTCTCTGCCAGCATCAGAGCTGACCAGGGTGGATGCAGATGTGCAGCTCCAGTTCTTCAACAACAGAGAAAGCTTCCCTCAGCGACCTCTAAACACTTAAAACATCTGAAGACGAAGCAAAGGCTCAGTGGTCCTGTTGGAATTCCTCAAATATATTAAATATTGCAACTCAGCATTTAAATAAGGTCTGCAGAATTCTTACTTACACATCTTGTCTTTGAGCCTTGATGTTGAAAGCCACAGTGCTGAAAACTGCCGGCCATGTCCCTCTCTGTCCCCTTGGCTCACATCTTGAATTTTTGTCTAGCCAACTCACCATTGCTCAAGGATGTCATTTTGTTGCTGGTCTTTCTACACTGGAATATAACCTCTGTGAGGGCAGAGGTTCTCGTGTGCATTCACATTAAGCAGGTGGCTGGATGTAAGCTCCCCCAGTGTAGACGTAAGAAGTAATGGTCGATTGAACTGTGAAATGGGCTCTGAGTGCCCAGCCAGCAGAATTTTTTGCTGTTACCGAGGTTTGGTTTCTCAGTCTTCTCTGCTGACCTCACCCCTTGCTGGCCGCATGTAGTCTGAAGGATGTTTATAGGCCCAGGGAAGGGAGCTGGCTAAGGAGGAGGGCCTCCACACCATGCGGAAGACAGGGATGGCGTAAGAGCTGCCAAGAAAAAATGCCAGCTAGACAAATTCACAGCAGAGTTACCCAATCAATGATCATACTCAAGAATCAGAGTTTAATATATGTATGTTTTCCTTAAACTCCGTTTCAGAGAAACAGTGAATTAACTCACAACCATTGGTACTGGGGAGAAATAAAATTATTCTTTCATCCTTTCTTCTTACTTGGCCCAACAGTATAGAACAACCAGAATCCAGAGTTTTTGTTGGGAAAGAATTTTTCCTTCTCCCATCACTCCCAGACAAAGGTCAGGATGAAAGGTCTTCATAGACTTCAGCCTGGATATGACCACCACACGCTTCTTTTTTCTTTTCTTCCCTTTTCTTGCCTTGTCTTCTCTTTTTCTCTTTTATTACCTTTTTTGTCTTTACGTCTTGTATTTCCTTGCTTTCCTTCTTCTCTTTTTGCATAAGGAGGAGAAAATTAAGAGATAAGTGAAGGGGCTAGGCACCTGTGGCTCATGCCTATAAAACTAGCTCCTCAGAGGTTGAGATCTGAGGCCCGTGGTTCAAAGTCAGACTGGGCAGGAAAGTCTATAAGACTCATCTCCAATGAACCACTCACCCCCAGTAGAGCTGTGACTGAAAGTGGTAGGGCACTAGCCTTGAGCAAAAAAGCTCAGGGATAGCATCTAAGCCCTGAGTTCAAATTCCACAACTGATGGAGGGCGGGGTGAGAAAGTAAGAGAGAGAGAGAAGTAGAGGAATATAGGCCTAAGAGGGCTACCACTACTGCCAGTCCCTCTGTGAGTTGTGTTAGAATTGCAGGTACTCATAGAGAAGTATTGGATTCAAATGCGTAGGGTAGACCCTCAGCCAGGCCTCTAGGGAAGCCTGGAGCAGGCCTCTGTCCATCTTAGTGACTCCTTTCCAGGGAGAGAGTAGATAACCAGCCACAGCATTCAGTCCTCCAAGGCAGAGCACTAGACGAGAGCAGGAAGGAGTCTCTGAAGCTGAACTGAGAGAGCAAAGAACCACACATCAGACAGGTTGCTGGGAAGGTTGGGGAGAGGGGGCATGTCATGTGGAATTTCTTTCATAGCTCTTGCCCTTGACTTTGAGGGAGATGGAAGCCGTTGGAAGAGGAGTGATAGAGCAGGCGGCCTCCTCGCAAGGCCAGAAGCTGGCTTCCCCGCTGTGAGTGCCTCCAAGCCTGGCAGCTGCCAGGATCCACATGGGAGCACCATGGCCTGGACCCCAAGGTCCGACTTCGCTTTCCCGCCGTCTACACGGTTGGCGGGTCTTCCTCTGTTTTGCCTTTCTGATGCTCACTCACTAATCCCTTTCCCATACTCAGCCTCCCAACCCAAGACAGAACTTTCCTTCTGGTCATTCTTATCTAGCTATCCTCTGCTTTTTATATAGCTCAGAGAGGAAGTCCCTATTTATGTTTCATTTATTTCCATTATGTGCTTACTATTTGACAAACATATATGTATTATTACTTTTCAGACATGAAGCTTTCCTGTGAGGTGATAGATACAAGTAAATAGGAAAAAAATTCAAATCGGCATACAAGTATCTCTGCCCTCACAGAGAGATCAGTCTTGAATTAAAAATGATAGCAGGTTACTTGGCTGTCTTTTGTAATTATATTGTTGTACAGAGAAGTTGGGATTCTGCAAAGCAGCTTATGAATACAATGCCTTTGACCAATGTCCCTTCTTCCTTAATTCTCTCCCATCCCTCCCAACTCCACCTTTTCCCTTGGTTTTTAATTTTGAAGGATATGCATATGCGTTAATATTCAGTGGAACAGTTGAAGCTCTTCCCAGTACTGATCTTTCCCCTCTGTACTGCCTCCACCAAGCAATTCAACTCATTCTGCACCTGCATTTCTCTTTTATCATTTCTTTCATTTATGTAGCGATGCTATTTGCATGGATAACATTCTAGACGTTGCACTAAATCTGAAGGACGACAGATGTCGATGTACGCATGCGCTCAAAGAGCTGAGAGATTGATGTGGAGAGCACATTCGTAGATTGCAAAGCAGTGCAGACATGGAGAAGCCCAGGGAAGATACAGGAGATGCCTGGGCTGGGGTGAGCGGATCACTGTCCAGATGAACGTGAAATGACCAAGACCCAAAGAGGACAGAGGACTGCTGGTGACCTGGCTAACTAGATGATAGACTTAAACATCTAAACTGGACTTCCGGTCTATTACATTACATATACCATAATCTTGCCAAATAGGCCCAAGGACTTCACATGATTTCCTCCTGTCCATCAGTTTTCTGAGCCCTCTGGGCTGTGTGGAGACTGACTCAGTGTATCACACACGCAAAACAGTGAATAACAGTGTTTCACACTCAGTCTTAAATCACTTACTACCTCTTCCTCATCCCCAAATTATTTCTAGACCTGTGAAGTTTCTGCCAAAAGAGAAAATCATATAAACTCATTTACAATACATAAGCACACAGCTTCTTCTGAAATTGGGTATCTGCTTCCTTTCAAAACTCCTGACTTTTATGAGGTAAAAGACCTCAAATCCTTCATATTTTAACAGACTAAATGCACAAGATATAAGAAAGGCATGCAATTAGTCCACAGCTAGATTTCCAAGGTTCTTACAGCCAATAATTCACTGGCACAGCCAGATAATTAAATCACAGTCCTGTAACTCTAAACTTCACCACCTTCTTGGAATTCAATACCGACAGCAATACGTGGGAGGGAAGTAAAAGACAGAAGACCTTAGCTCTGGTTTCAAAATGGTCTTACTATCTTACTCACTCCACCCTCTCTTTGGAAAATAATCCCTTAGAAAAGCTGACTTCTTTTCAAAAACCTGGGGATGCAGAGACAGGCTCACATGGATTCCTAGTTTCCTCTATTTATCCTGTAGCCCAGTCTGCCCCAAGCCTCACAGGTTATGAGGCCAAGTTAACTGATTAATCCTGTCTTCCAGGGAAATCGAAGGTCCACCTTCCTTCACCTTTTCTTCACCTGCCCTGTTTCCTGCCGGCTCTACCAGGACTGCAGATGTCCATAGAAACCCACATGTGTGTGCGCTGCCTGACACCGCCACACCACTTCCTGGTTCCACGGCTAACAGCCGCCTTTCTGCCACCACTGGTGAGTGGCTCATCACCTGTTGTCACAATGTCCAGCCTGTGGCCTCCAGAAAGGCCTGTGACCTTCCATTCACCTTCCACCAGTCACCAGGACCGCCCCTCCCAGACCCTGGGTCCACTCTTCGGGATTAGTCCTGCGTGGGGTTGAGCTGGGTGGCACTGAGGCTTCTCAGATCATGTTGCCTGAGTTCCATGATGGTCTGACTGTAGACGCACCTGTGAGAGAGTCACAGATGGGGAGAGAGGACAGGGTCTAACAGTCGTACACTTAGTCCCCATGTCACAGTTCTCGCACACAGCTATGTTAGGGGGAGGTCTTAGCTGTGAAGCCTGAGACATTTATGCTTGTGTGCTGATTTGTAGAAGACTCACATCCCAGGAGCAGAGGAGTAGGGAAACATCAAGGAACCTCCGTGGGGGTGTCATTTGTGATGTTTGGGCTCAGAATGATGCAGCAGGGACTTCTGATAGTCTGTCCTTAGGCAAGAAAGCCTGTGTCAGCACTCCCTTCCCATCGACTGGTCTATGGACCAGGCATCCTGTTACTTCCTGGCCTCTTGAAGCTATGCTCCGGACCCATCTTATTACTTCAACACACCGATTGCTAGCCAAGGCCTGGCAAGAGACCAGCATGCCCATGACATCCGGATGTCTGCAGGTGCTTACTTTATAAGCAGAAATAACATTTAATTTCCATTTTCATGACTAGTTAGGACCATTCTGGTTAAAAATCTTACACCTTGTCTTATATTTGTCCAGTGATGTTCACTAAAGCTTCTGTAAGGACACCTAACTGCATTTCTTGGGGTACCTGGGGTGCCATCTGGTTTCAATGTTGGTCCAGTTGGATGTATAGTTCCTAAACACCAAGGGATGAATTAGCTCCTGGGATGGAGCCCAGGAGACTTCAGGAAGAATGAACGCATGCTCAGGTATTCTACCCTCCTCTCAGATGTAGAAAGATCTGACCTCTGGTACAATGTCTGCCCCTGTGCCAAGTGTCCAACTACACACTCAGACCTGGGTGCAGGAGTTGGAGACTAGCATTTTACCTCAGCTTGTGCACATATGTAACAGAGGCTCTCCTGACCTCACGGGGTCTGCTGGAGTTGATTCCTGATGGCTACCACTCCAGAAGTGATGGGCTGTGTTGTGTCTGTGTGCCTGTTCTCAGGGACAATAAAACTGTTGACCAGGCTCTTGTTGCCCTCCTGGGAGCCCAGCGAGAATCCTGTGGCGGTCACTCCACTCGTGGAGTGAGGCCCTGTGGTGGAGCAGCGTGGGGCTCACCACATCTTTTCTTCACCTTTTCCTCACACTTGATTTTTCTGTATACATTTTGAAGTCAGTAATACCCCAGAGCATACCTGTGTGGAAGATAACAGAGCCAGGATCACCCTAGATCTCAGGAATGGCAAGTGGACCCACCTCGAACAATCTTGAGATATAACCACCACTTGTGGTTTAACCAATACTCACCTGACAGCAAAGAAACAGAAGACAGAGAGCGTGGTTGTGTTTGGATGGCTGGAGGCGACTAGAGCAAGTGCAGAGATCTGTACCAGCGTGCATGGACCCAAGGAAGAGAGAAAGAGGCTGCCAGTGGAAATCAGAGTAGCCTGGTCAGCCTTGATCAGAGCAGACGTGATGGCCCAGACTCAGGCAACCCTCTGTGACCTCACAGGAAGTGGTCAGAGAATAGTGTCTTGTCGTTATTCTCTTGTGCCTTCATCTCCTGGAGGGACCTCCTCCTGGAGAGGGGAAGAAAGCAGGGACAAGGGACTGGCACAGCCCACCTAGGTCATCATCCTGAGTCAAAGGTCAGGGCTGGATGTTGGCTACAGTAGGCAAAGAGAACCCACAAAGTACACTCTGAGATCTGTTTGTAATATCAATTAGTCTAGCCTAGCTAATATCATCTCTAAGTAACGGGGTGAGGAAGCAATTCAGCATGTCCCCGTTGCTAAAAGGGATCAGCCAACATGAATATTCAATGAGCGGAGGCTACTAATCTCATGGAAATTTTTTATTGTTAGGAATTCTATCTAATACTGTGTCAAGTCTAATTTCCTACATCTTCCATCCACTGAGTATCTATCTTCTCTATGAGGTAATATAAATTGAATTTAAATTCTCATACATGATAGGGTCTTGCAAATATTTGGAGGCAGATATCATATTCCTTCCTAACAGTTTTTTTTTAATATATACACAGGAACTGTGGAGCCTTGGTAGCTACATGCTGTGGTTCTGAGTCCTTCAGCCTTTTGCTCATTTTGCTTATTCTATATGGAAGGAAGAATTGAACAAAGTATCTCAGAAGATAACCACCCATTTTGCACACTACAAACCTATATTGTGTTTGTCTTTTCATTAAATAAAGTAAAACTTATTCAAGTTTTCAGAGTGAGTAATATTGACTTAGATAGTGCATGCGGCTGCCTTCACCCACATCCAGGTAGAATTCTTTCTAGTTTGTTGCCTACCAATGGGGCTGCACTTCAACTCCATTCTCGAAAGTAAATAGCACAAAACACTCAAACACATGAGCATGGCTGCCTTCTAATAATGAAAGTTTTCAGAATGGTTTCTGGATGGATCTGACCCAGAGAAGAGCTTGTCTCCTGTTCCAGGTCTTTGCTTCTCGAAGCCTGTTGTTTACACTGGAACCCTGGGAATATTGAAGCTCCCTGGCTTTGCGTGATGCATGGTCTGCACTGGGGACAGCACCTGCTGCACTCTCTGAGGGCATTTGACATTTGCTAGTTTACACTACACTTTGTCTTCACCCAAGTCAGACAAGAAGCAGACCTAAGAAGCTCATACCATTCCATGCTGTTGGCCACCTACTTCTTCCCTAGCATTTCCAGGTCTCCTTGAAATGTTTAATGTGATTAGGCAACTCGAACCTTCAGATAGTACCCTCTACCCCACTCCCACCCTCTGCCCCAGAGGAAACCAGGAGCTACTGCATGTGCTTCCTCATGTGACAGAGAAAGGACTAGTTGAGTGTGCTGGACTCTTTCCCAAAGACCTAACTTTTCTGTGGAGTGCAGGAATTAAAATGCCCAGCTTTCTTCCTGGTGCAGAGCCTCAAGCCCACCCTGCTTAGGCAGTGGTATAGGCCTTCTTAGTGATGACATTTCCATCCTACCACATATTCTAGCCCAGGGGATCTCTCAATGTGACCCCTAAAGCAGAAGCTCTCTCAGGGCTGCACACTGCTAGAAATGCACAGCTCAAGATCCAATGGCACTTCCGAGCAGGCACCCTGGGGTGACAGCAGACAGGTCTGACTGACGGCAGCCCCTAGGGATGCCTGGTGTCAGCTCAAGCTTGGGAACTGTGGCTCTAATCTAACACCCAATGTGTTAACAGCTTTTGATACATTTTGGCATCTGTTATCACTCTGGTGAGTTTTTGAAGCATTTCTGCCCATTAGAATCTGGTGAGATGCTTCAAAACAAATTGTCTCCAGGGACAGCGTGACACCATAGGCCAAGGTATGACCTGAGCACTAGAACTTTCTGAAGTTCTTCAGGCAGGATGTAAAACACAGTGACTGCATTCCAGTCAACAACTTCTTAAGGAGTTGAAATGCATGTCTGGTTACCCACTTGGCAATGGAGATGCACATCAGGGTTCTCCAGAGAAAAGAAGCAACAGGAGATACATATATGAATGTACTTACATGCTTATTGTGGGTGTAGACTCAAATACACATGAAGGACTATGATGGGTATGATCTACACTATAATAGAATCTGGGACACTTTGGGGGCTGTTATCTCTAAGGCTGAGAATTGTGAAAGCATACGATTGAATTCAGTTTGAATACTAAAATCTGAAATATCAGAGCACTGGAGTTCATTGGCAGGGGGTGAAAGATGTCCTAGCTCAAGAAAGGGGAACAATTTGCTTTTCCTCTACTTTCTAGATAACCCGTGAGGGAATGTTGCCAGCTATCTGGGAAAACATAGTCCAGTCAAGTAGACAGAGTTAACTTCTACAGACTACACCCTGCATCATAATCAACTAATAGTTGAGTGTCCTTGACCAAGTAGCTCTGGTGGGCTCTAGAGGTAATATTTTTACTAGAATTTGCAGTCATCTGATGGAGGGACCTCACTGTGACCACTGACTAGAAATACCTACTTTAATCCCCAAAAGATTTAAAATTGCACTAAGGAAGACAGACTCTTCAAAAAATGGTGATGGCAAAATTGGCTATCCAAATGCAAAAAAAAATCTAAATCCTTATATATCACCTTGCACCAGAATCCATTCTAAACAGATCAAAGACCTCAATGTATGATCAGATAACCTGAAAACATTACAGGAAGGGATGGGGGAAAAAGTAGGGCTCCTAGGTAAAGGCTGAAACTTCCTAAGTAAAGGTCCAGAATCACAACAAGTCAAAGAAAGGCTAGATAACTGGGATTGCATCAAACTGAAGAGTTTCTGCATGGTGAAGGTCATAGATAGCCAGATAAATAGAAAGCCCACAGGATGGGAGATCTTTATTAGCTATGCAACCATCATACAAATCCTCAAAGAAACAACAACCCACTTAATAAATGGGCTAAAGACTTAAAGAGAGACTTCTCCAAAGAAGAAGTATGGCCTCTCTGGCCATAAAAGAAACGCAAATCAAAACAACATTGAGATTCCATCTCACCCCAGTGAGAATGGCCATTATTAAGAAAACTAATAATAGATGCTGGTGGGGATGTGACCAAAAGGGAATGCTACTACACTGTCGGTGGGAATGTAAACTTGTTCAACCACTCTGGAAAGCAGTATGGAGGTTCCTCAAAAGACTAAAGGTAGAGCTTCCGTCTGACCCAGCAATCCCACTCCTGGGCATTTATCCAAGTGACCACAAACCAGTCCACACTAAAGCCACCATCACAACCATGTTTGCTGCAGCATTATTTACCATAACTAAGATATAGAATCAATGCAGATGCCTCTCAGTGGATGAATGAATCCAGAAAATGTGGTATATATACAAAATAATTCTATGCTTCCATCAGAAAGAATGGCATTGCCCCATTCATAGGGAAATTTAAAAACTTAAAAAAAATTAATCAAAGTAAACCAGACCCAAAGAAACATAGGTTGTGTGGTTTCCTTCATTTTAATAATTAGAATGTGCCTATAAATCTACAGGTAAGTTCAATGGATAGTAAAAGACAAATAATTACACTTGGGCATGATTAATTAAATATCACTCTAAACATTCACACAATGAGACCAAAGGAGGATATTCTTAGGAAAGGATCACAATGGCTCAATAGATATGTGCATACGACCATATAAAATGATGCTTATCTAAATGAACTCTAAGAAATGGAAGCAGGAGTTTTTGTATTGTACTGTTTTCAGTTCTTTTTTGTTTGTTTGTTTATGTTATCTGTCTTTTCCTTTTTGTCACAGTTTTTTGTTTGTGTACCCTTTGTCTTATGTGTAAGTTTTGATTTGGAGGGGGGAAGGGGTAGTACAGAAATGGTGGGACAAAGGGGAACTAATTCAGCAATGATACTAGACACTATGTTGGACATGAACTATACAACTTGTGGGGGCAAGGGGATCAGGAGGGAAAAACTGGGAGAAAACGAGGAAGGGAGTTGACACTCTTCCAAAAGCAATGTATTCATTACCTGACTTATGTAACTGCAACCCTTCTGTGCATCACCTTTGCAATAAAAAAAAAGAGAGTCACTCACTGTTTGCATTTCACATGAGGAACCTCCACAGACCCCAGAGATTCTGGGTGTGTACTTAACTGAGACTCCCAGACCACACCCTCCTGGGACACCCTTGCCACCTGCTGCTGTGGCAGCTGGCCTTGTTTTTAGGATTTGCTTACCAGGGCCCTGGGCTGGCAGAGCTTTTCTGAAAATGAATCCTCCAGTCAGCTTGGCTACCTCCTGCCCATGCTTTCTGTAACCTCTGGTGGTCCACTGGCAGTTAGCAATGGCCTTATCTCACACACAGCACCTGATAAAGTCCTGTCTGCACAGCTAAGCAAATCCCACCTGCCTTGAAGATAGACACCTTAAAAGTCAGAAACTGAAATGCACAACCCTTTAGAGTAATTCTGTCATCTTTAGGTTGGATGATCTGGCAAGGTCCAACCTCAGCACCTGTATGCCTTCCCTTGCATTCCTTGCCTCCCTTGGAGAAGACACTGGGGGATCCCAGGGCAAAGAGGCTGGGCGCTGGCTTCCCAGGCTGGTGCCTGGTCACCAGGTGGGTTTCAAGCCACTGGCTGACTGGTCACTGGCTGACTCTGGCTAGGCGTGGGCTGCTGGCCTCTTCCTGTGGAGAGTACACTGTCTGTGGCCCAGGCACACAGAGAGGACCAGAGTTGATTTCTCTAGCAGATTTTCACCCCCATCTTCCCTAGGACCACCAGGCTGTGGGCCCTTCAGGAGAAAAGATTCTCTCGTGGGGTCCTCGCTGTGGTTCAGGTCACAGCCTCCCCATACCTTTCCCACTGTGCTGTGTGAACTGGCTCTAGAGAATTGCTGCTACTGGGTGCCTTGGGGACCTGACACCTCCCTCCCCCAGCAGCCCCCATGGCAGGGGAGGGCCCTACCTTCCCCCCACTCTCCCCCCACCCTCTCAGAAGTCAGCATGGAAGGGCCAGGGGAGGAGCAACCATAAGGTCCCTGTACCAGCCATCTCTGGGACAATCCATCTGTCCTAGGAGACAGAGGTTATTTCTACTTCTTAAGTGATTTTTAGAGAAGTCTGTTTCTGTGCAACCCTGATAAGCAATACCAGAATTTATTAGGGTCGTGGAAATTAATGATATAAACTCAGTTAATAAAGCTCTGTAGAATACCTATTGATATTCTTACTTCAATGTTGTTTTATCTTGTATCTTAACTTGTAGTTCCAATATAAATTGATGATCCTGCTTACTAATATTGAGGAGTGGACCATGATGAATGTCCAACCCAGCATGCTAGGGCATGGAAGCACTTCCTCTTGCCATCTCAGGGTCAAAAGGGAAACATCATCAGGGTCTTCTCAGGGACATGTGGACATATGGCTACCCTTTTCATGAAGAACGTTATTGTTGGGAAAGTTATAATTGACAGGATTGTGTCCTAATTGCTCCAGGTGGACTTGGCCAGGGCTGAGGGAAATCATACAAACTTTCCCAGGTTTTGTCATGAGAGGATGCTTTTTTTCACTCTTAGAAGCTGCAGGAGAGAGCAGGGGTGCCGAGCCACACGTCTGTGCTGCAACCCCCCGAGGAGCGGAGCTGGAGCTGGAACAGCCCAAGGCTGATTTGGTTTGGCGAGACTTGGCAAGGCGTGCCCTGGAGATATCTGGCAGGGGTTCCTGCTACATGGTTGCTGACCAGCCATCTTAGCAAACCGAAATTGTCTAAGCAGGGAGAAACTTCAGTGCACAAATGTTGTAAGAAGCAAGCATTCATCATTTTCTCACAAGCTGGTTCTGAAATTGAATAAAGTTCTTTTCTGAGCCCCAATTGTTTTATGTATAAATCAGATTAATATATCTGTAGTGTGCTTTGAAGAAGGGACTGTATGCTTGACATGCAGCACATGTTTGAAGAATGGAATGCACTTGGTATAAGTCATGTATGTATAGCACATTTGGTGTTTAAGTTCATATAATCTTGTATTGATTTAATCATGAATTGTTTACAAGATGGAAGGAGATGTCATCTGGGTTTAGAAGCTTATATCTATTCATACAGCCTGAGCATTAGTCCATCTTGTCTACATTCACCGTCTCTGCAATGGCTAATGTTGTATTTCCATTTGTTAAAAAAAACTTTCAAAAATACATTTTTAAGGTCTTAGAGTCGCAGAGCTGTCATTTTTCTGTTATTTATTTTTCAAAAATTGCTATCAGAATGATTTAATAATATGTGCTAATTATTTTTTCCAGTCCTGGGGCTTGAACTCAGGGCCTGGGCACTGTCCCTGAGCTTCTTTTACTCAAGCATAGCACTCTACCACTAGAGCCACAGTGCCATGTCCAGGTTTTTCTGTGTATGTGGTACTAAGGAATCAAACCCAGGGCTTCATGCATGCTAGGCAAGCACTCTACCACTGAGCCACATTCCCAGCCCTGTGCTATATTTTTACTTATAATATATATACGTGTATATATGCATATATGTGTGTACATATATACATATATGTTTCTGAACACTAGTTTGTCCTGCTGGGTTTCCTAGGGTTATACTCACTGAAGCATGTTAGCCCTCTTGGGAGAATGCCAGGACCTGAGAAGTTAAAGATAGATGAAAATAAACTGAATTCTAAGAGACCAACTCATTATCTTCAACTTGTTATACAAATATATTTTCTGTATTTGACAAAGTTTTCAATTAAGCTGATTGCTGTGACCAAATAAGATTCACAAATAAGTCAGTGAAGATCTATCTTACGGTTTAACCTTACCTAGGTATGAAGTGGTAAACTGAGATCACTTCCTAGTGTACTTTTTTATGTGACATTGAGATAGACCAGTTAGGAGCTGAGGTGTGAATGGCATAGTTTGGCATACTGATAACTATAATTCATAAACAGAGATGATCATTTATTCTGTGGTTCTGAAATTTCCTGCAGGTTGTCTTTAATCAGTCAAAGCTTAGTACCTCCCCCACCCATCCCCCTTCCTAAGAGACCTGGGGACATCAGGGGCTTTTTGTCATTCCCCACATGTGTTCTCATGAGCCCCAAGCTTCTTGTGCACAGGAAACCTTTTATGGACAGGTTTAAAATCTCTGACATGGGGCAGCCCAGAAATACAGTGGTGATCCCTCATTTTCACCCATACTCTTCCTCCAAACCAGGGATTTTTCCCCCATGACATTTGTGACACTTGGGCTTGTGAGCTGTATTGCCTGCAGGAGAGCAAGGATTGGCAGAGAGAAGTGGAAGCTGGGCCAGGTCAGGGGAGAAACTATTACCAGCATATGGACAGAGGTGTGCTAGTAACCGAAGCTCTCAGCCGTTTACCTGGGAAAGGCTGATGCTCAAGAGACTTGAGAGCAAGGGCCTTGGGCACGGAACGTGTGGTTCTTGAGTTCCACCTGCAACCCCACAGGTCTCGTTAGGCCTGTTGGAAGGAAGCGAGCAATGATGCCAAGGTCACATTGTGTGACATTCAGCATCTCCTCACCAGAACTTGATCTTCTGCGGTGCACTGATGCCTCATCCTCTCCAGAACCAGGCATGACCTGCACAGCTTCCAGGGAGCAATCATAGCTCAGGAACAGCAGGACTGCGTGCTCTCTGGGAATGGAAGCAGAAGGAACACGTGCCAAACCTCGGTGTCCTCAGGGAGATCGTACCACCCAAGCCCAGGCTTTGCTTCCCGATGCGTGTAGCTGTCAGGTGCAGATATTTCTATCACACACCCCTGATCTGTCTTTGGAAGCAGATGGAGACCAAAAGCAGGAAGTCAGGAGAGCGAGGGTGAATCATCTGTGGTGAAGCAGGGAAGGAGACAGGGAAATGTCTGAGGGCCAGGCTAGCCTGGTGTTCACCATGAGACAACCTGAACTATCTCATCCTTGGCCTTACGCTTTAACTTTAAACCCAGTCTGGCTTTCTGACCGGGTGAGGCACTGACTCCCTTCTAAGAGCACAGAGCCCTGGACACAGCTCCGTCTGTGTTCAAGCTGAGGCAGATTTGAGAAACTCTGCTGAAGTTGAGCCAGAGGTGACTTTACCTTTGTCTTCGGTAAGGAAGACAAAACTCGACCTTAGCCAAGGCATAGCCAAATTGTAAAGCGAGGTCTGTTTTTAATAGTAATAAAAATAAACCGCACAAACCAATCCTAGAACATGGAATACAGACTGGCACATGAGCCAATCTTCCCAACCCCGCTTGAGTAGACGATGCGGTGCGGTGGACACCGTGCCAGGAAGGCTCAGGACATCTCTGAGCAGGAAGCCAGGCTCAGGGTGTCTCTGGATCATGAGGATGCAGCATCCTGGTGTCTCCAGGTCCGGCGATCACTCATTAAGATGAACGGCATGTGGGCCCGAGGCTGTGACCTCAGGACTGTTAGAAGTTGGCGAGTGAATACAGTTTGCTTCTCAGGTCAGGAACCACTTTGAGTGAGAGGCTTGAGGAGGCTGGATGGCCCAGAGCAGGTCTACAGGCCCCGGGGTCTGCCTATGTCTTTGTTCCCCAATATCACTCAGTCATACAAGACACAGATCAGAACCTTGCATTGCCAGTGTGGGAATTCTGCAACCATTCATGTGTAAGCCAACTGAGGACACGGAAATCCATCTTCAGTTATTCTGTCCCAGAATGCTTCTTGTGTGTTGCTGGTTTTGAAGCAGGATCTCATATCCTTGCTGAACTATTCAGTCCACGCTGCCCTCAAACTTGGAGTCATCCAGCTTCATCCTCCCAAGGCAGGGATTATAACATGCACCATCCTGCCTAGCTGCAACCTTTATGTATTTTATGAAATATAAATAAATAGCAAGCAGAGAGGGCCCGTCTGGCTCCTGTTTTTGCAAGAATGGTGAGCTCCATAAAGACAGCACAGGGGCAGTGAGAGCTGGGCTCACACTGTATATCTCTGTGCCTTGCTGAGGGAAAACAGCTGAACAGAGCCAGAGATGCTAAGATGCTCAGAGAATGTGTCTTCATGTGAATTTTTCATACAACCGTGCTCGAGTAGTACAAGAAGCACCCCGAGGCTTTAGTCAGCTTCTCTGAATTTTCTAAGTCTCCCAGCCAAGATGGGAGATGGTGTCTGCCACAGAGGAAGGAAAATTTGAAGATATGGCCAAAGCAGACAAGGTTCCTTATGAAAAGGAAGGGGATCCCAGTGCCACGCCCTCCCAACTCCCATAGTACAGAACTCAGGGAACCCAACTGCACCTAAGGGCCTCTGTCTGTCTTCTGCATCTGTCCTGAACATCTTCACCAAATCCTGGCCTTCCATTGGTGATGTAGACAGACAGCCCTGTGGCAAAGGACCAGCAGACATAAGACTCAAAGGCTGGCTGGGTGCCAAAGACTGTGCCTATGATCCTAGCTACTCAGAAGCTGAGACATAGAGGATCCAGGTTCGAAACCAGCCTGGAAACAAACAAAACTCTGTTTCCAATTCACACACACACACACACACACACACACACACATACACACACACACACACACACACACACACACACACACACACACACACACACACACACACACACACACACCACTCATTGTGAACAAGCAAACCAAACGAGCAAGGCCCTGAGTTTGAACTCTAGAATGGAAGGGGACAAAAGCAGAGAGGAAGAGAGAAGAAGGTTGCTGATATATAGGACAATGTGAAAATGATATTTGAAAATATGGTATGGAAAATAGTTATCAAAGCTGAGAAGAGCGATAAAAAGAGCTAAGAGGAAGATAAGATGATACGTAATTTTCTTCTTTTCTTGTCTGCAAAGCACTTAACCTTCACTTTGCTTACAGAAACAAATCAAATACATGGTAGTGCAAGATTTATTTTAAAAAACTCTGAACTGCGTTTGTATAATTAGCACACTGATGACTGTCTTTGGAACCTGCCTGTCCTAGAAGTATGCTCGGTGTCTTGGGCCTTACCTGGTACAGTGAAAACATAAATTGACACAGAAATTTACAACAGGTTTTTTTTTATGGTGCACAGCACAAATTAGTTCTACATGGTGATGAGGATGGTACATTTTTTTCCTTCAGTTTTGTCTCTGATGCAATGTCTACAAAATAATTGCTTTCCTCCGAATTGAAAACACTATTTTGTAATTGTAAATAAAAAGACTTTTTACTTACTTCTAAGTAAATACAAGTTTTCATTAGTATTGTTTTCCTTTCTCAGATCAATTTTTTTTTCTTGAAGGGAAGCTAGCATTTTTGCCTTGACTCACTTTGAGTCACATGAATTACTCCAGTGTTTTCATTCTTCCATTTAGTTAACTGATAGAAACTATGTGTCTACACACCCCATATATCATGATGGGGTAATAAAAGAAAAAAAATAAACACATGCAAATGTCTTACTTCATGAATTTGTGCTCTGACAATCTGCTTAACTGGAGTAATGGTCAGAGCAGTTCAGCGCATGTGAAACAATGAAAACTCAAGTCAGGAGAAATGAGCCAGGCATGCAAAATAAATTCTATTTGCAGGTCTGTCACAAACATTTTAAAAATAAGTAAGATTATTTTATAACCACATTTCAAAAACACAATGAAATATAACCTTACTCCAATAAAAATGGCTATTATCAGTAAGGTAGAATGTAAGGCCAGGTGCCAGTATCTCATGCCTGAAATCCTAGCTACTTAGGAGGCTGAGATCTGAGGATCACAGTTCAAAGCCAGCTGGGGCAGGAAAATCTATGAGATTCTTAATCCCCAGTAAACTGCTCAGAAAAGGCTGGACGTGGCACCGTGGCTCAAGTGGTAGAGCACTAGTCTTGAGCAAAAGCAGCCCAAGGACAGTGCCCAGACCCTGAGTTCAAGCCCCAGGACAGGGAAAAAGAAAAGTAAGTGTTGTCAAGATTATAGAGAAAAAAGAAGAGCCCTTCTGCTCAGGACTGGCAGGAATGTACATGAGTACAGCCCTGGTGGAAAACAATATGGAGGAGGACCCGTAAGAAATGGAGAGGAGGCATGCCGTGTGCCCGAGCCCTTGCCGCTGGTGTGGAGGCTGAGAGCAGGAGCGTCTACAGTCCTGGGTTCACTGGAGCCCTGTCTCAACCCGCAGCAAGGAGGACAGCCCTGGGCTCTTTCAGTTGGTGAGTGGATAAAGAGAAGGTGGTACCTAGATTCAGTGGAGTGGCCTTCAGCCACAGAAAAGAATGGAATCCTGTTGTTTGCGACCGGATGGTAAATGCAACAAACCGTGCAGGCTCTGCATGGCGTCACTCAGGGTGGGGTGGGAGCAGGCGGCCCCTCAGAGGCGCAGTGTGAAGGGCAGTTACTGCATGGAGGCGGGAGAAAGGGGAGGCCCTGAAGGGACGAAGCTGACCAACGGGTACTGAGTCACAGTCCGCAGCTGTGCGCTCGTGTGTGGTGATTAATGACGGCATGGCACTGCACATTTCAAAAACCAGCAGAAAGGGATTTGGAATGTGTTTCCTTGCATACAAATGACTAATATTTGGATTCATACATTACAGAATGTACATATGCATGAACATTGCAAATGTGCAATGTTTCTGCTTGATGCGTGGGACAGTTAACATTTTTTAATAAAAGAAATTAATAAACCCACAAAATGCAGTTTGTGTATTTATGAGTGTATTATTTTTAATAGGTTGTTACCCAGGTCCAGTACCAAATACTTACACGGAGTATCCTTACTAAACCATTTGGTACAAATACTTACATTGAGTGTCCTTACTAAAGCATGTGGTACAAATGATTGCAAGACATGACCAAAAGATGATAGAGGTTAATAAAGTAGCTCTTTGGTCTTAAATAATTATCAAATCTCCATGTTTCAACCTTTAGAGTTGACAAGATGCTTCCAGTTGCTAGCACTGGGGTGAGGCTGCATAGGTAGTCAGAGAATCTCTGCTTTGCTGTAAGTTATCTTCTTTATTTACTTCTGTACATTGCATGTTTATTTCTCCTATAGAAATTAAATAGATTATTTCTCTTCATAATTTACATATGCTTAATAGTTATTTAAAAATTTTCAAAATATATCCAAATATGGTTTCTCAAATATATTCTTGTTAGAGAGCCTTTGCTAACTAAGATTGCAATTGTATTTATGGATACTTTTAATCATGGACTGTTTAAACATATGTTAAGAGAAAATCGTTGTGGAATTTTTTCTTTGTTTTGTTAAAATGTAAACTATATTTCAAGGACTTAAAGAACCATGTGTATGGATATTTTCATTTGTGATACTTTTATAGAAAATAAAACTACACAGTGAGGTTTCATAGCAAAAATGGGAAAGTAATGTATTTTTGTGGTAATATTTTAAAGCTTTAGCTTACATACGGTTAAAGAGACAGGAAAAACCCAATGAATGTTGCTTCTCACCCTTTTGCAATAAACATCCTTTCAAAATACAAGACATTCATCTGAATGAAGGCAGTGCCTTGAAAGATGTTTAGGTACTGGAAGATTTTCTGCCTACATCTTTCATTCAACTGTTTAATTTTTATGGCAATATACTTTATTTTTTAATAAAATGTCATTTTGGTGACATATTTCGGATCCTAAAGTAAAATCTAGGTTCTATTTAATATAAGATGCCCTATAATTGTGTTTGCAATATAATAACAATGTATCTATCAATTTTTTTTCAGCATTTCTTTACATTTATTTCCCTTAATGTCAATGACAGCTGGCAGAAAGCTTTTACATGTGCAATACTGACCTGATTTCAAGACTTCTCAAGAGCCACTTCCTCATTGGCCACAGATCTGGCTAGTACTGGGTTTGGAGCATTTCCTGTCTCCAGATCTTGGTAAGAAATGACATACTCAGTCAGCCATAAACCTCTAGATCCCAGTGATTCTTCTAGAGCCATTGGAGCCTATGGGATCAAGGTGTGTTTCACTAGGGAAACACGTGGGCTTATTCCACAGTCACGAGGGACACCCCAAGTCTCAGGAAATACTTGAGCAAAGCCCTTCTCTCTGTACACATGAGAGGCCTTCCAAATCAAATGAATGCGGTGGTTTTAAATGTTGAGGTTAAGAAAAACCAGTTAAGAATTAATAATACAATCAAGGGTGTTGATAACCTTGTCCAAGGGTGTGGCGTGTGTCGGGGTGAGGGACGGAGCAGGTGTCCTGGGAGCACACTTTGTAAGTCTTTATTCTTTGATGCACCCTGAGATTTATGGGGCCGGTGTCCTGCTCAAAAACCAGCTATCTTTTGAACCCATTGCACGAATTCCGTAGAGTTTAACCAAGAGAAAGACCACTAAAAGAAGTTCTTCCTGTGGGGAGCTCTGGCTCATTGTGACCACCTCGCTCTGGAAAGAGGGGAATCCTAGGAGCTCCGTGCCATCTCTCCCTGGCAAGATGCTACCTCTGCTCTCCCAGCCCCTCCTTTGACCTCGCAGCCAGTGAAGAGATAGAGGGGTCATTGTTCCACGTCTGGGAAGAGGAAGCTTAACTCATGTACAAAAATGGGTTCCGTTCAAAAACCAGCAACCTAGATTTCTCCAAGGCAACGCCTACTACACTAGTGCTGTCTTCCTTCCTGCATTATGGCGGTGGAGCTGTTCCAACGCCAGACTTAGCATTCAAAGGCGCCTTGCCTGGCCAGCAGCCCCTCCCACCCTCCCTGCCTCCTGCCTCCTTCCCTCTCCGAATTCATTCTCACCCAGCCACCTCCTGACAAAGGGGGGATGCCGTGCCGAGTCAATTCAGTCAGATTGTCAGTGTCCCCATGCACATTCTCAGTCTCTGCTCAGTGTTCCATGACAACAAGGTGAGCGGGCAGAGGTTACGCGAGCAGCTGCCGCAGAGCTGGGAATTCCAGGCATTGAGCACCATCTGTCTATACGTTCACAAATGTATATACGGGCCATCTATCAGGCTAGGGCACGGCAGCTGCCTCCACACCAGGCCCGCTTCCTCCCTCGGCCCTGAACAATGAGAGCGGGTTCTCTTCACTTTGTGTCACACAGAATGGCTGATTTGATTAAGTCCCCAACTCTCATTATGCTAGGTAGGGGTGTAGAATTTCAATGATAATCCATAATGCATGACCAGTTTGTCACCATGGCAACATAAATTCAAGGTTACCAGCTCAGACGCATAATTGGGTGTGCACGGAGTGCCTGAGAAGGGCTGTTAAAATTCTTGTCAGAGAAAAGCAGCATCCATCACCCTGTCTGAAACTGCAAGAAGTGCTCATCATCAGACAGGAAAATCCTTCGAGAAGAAAATGGTAATAAAATAACTATTACAGTCTAATAAAATTATTAAGTTTAACCACTTTAGGTTTTAAAGTATTTCAGTTAATAAGAGTGAAATAGGCTCCTCATTAAACATTGCAGACTTGGATTTAACCCTCTCCACCAACATTTGCATTGGAATATGGATCTAGAGAATTTCTGGTCACAGCTAGATTGATGGGTCTACACCAGGCCCCATCTAAGAAAATACACCATCACATGCGTTTGTGTCACTTTTACATTTCAGATTGGATTTTTCTTAGCAGTAAGAATTTCCTTACACCAATTCTCTGGGGAAAATGAAATCTACTTGCTTGCTTTAAAATGCTCCAAAAAAATAATAAATTCTGTGTGCTGCTTGCTATATTTTCCAAAGTAGAGAAATTAAAAAATAAGACGGTGATGGGAAAATGAGAGAGTGAGAAAAGAGATAAACACATATTAAATTATCAGCCCTCCCTGCTTGAACGGTATTTATAACTATCTTGGTATTTATAAATATGTGTAATAGAAATTTTATTTAAATGTATATGGCTAATAAAAATCTCATCTAAAAAGATGTGTCTTCTGTAACAAGATTTTATCTTGAACCAAAATAATTATGGTAATTACTTGTTTTGGTGCCTGCCTCTGCCAGCGAAGTAGAACCAGGAGCAGGGTTATAAATGAAGCCAGCACAAATGGCTGGAAATTGAGCCCAGAGCACGCCCGAGGGGCGTTGTGTAACGTATGGAAAAGCTGACCCCATTCTCATCCATTGAGTGAAGCCAGGCTTTCTCTACGCTGTTGCCTCTTTGGCTTCTAAGAATGAAATTATTTGCACTGTGATATTATTTGATTTGATTGTGCTGCAGATAGGACACAATGTTAAAATGATTTCTGAGTCACATAACACAGTAGTGTGTTTTCTAAAGACAAGCCTGTCCTTTGTTATGGAGGGTCAGCTTTTGTTTACTTCTGTTGAAGAAACTTAAGATTCATTGACTTAAAAGATAAGCAAATTCCTGCCAAAGAAAAGCAGTCTTGGCCCTACTGACCATGGAAAACCATTATGTTGTTGTACGAGAATTCTGGGGGTGAAACCTCCATTCTTTTCTCCCTCAGCCCTCTCCTCTATCTCAGCTGTGTTTCCTTACCCAGTTATATTCTCAGATACACACAGAAAAAACAGGGTATCTGTCCTCACATGATATCCACGAGTATCATTATAAAATGGCAAAAGCTTCTTTGGTAAAGGCACAAACAATATTAATTTTTCAGCATCTGTCATCATTTTGAATATGTTGTTTACCTTGTCAGATTTCTAGTACGAGCTCAAATTTACTACAAAGGGAAGGAGAATCTGATGCTCTTTAAAGTGAACAGCAGAGATCCATTCCTTAAGATCACCACCATGGCATCGCTGCCATTTTAAAAATAAAAAGCGAGAGAAAAGCAAGAATCAAAATCAGATGAGCGAATTCAAAATATAGATGTAATTTTATATTTTTCATGTTGTGTTTAATCATCCTAATGGCCGTGTCCTTTGGAATTTTTTTTTTTAAATTGAAGATAGCTTGTGTAGTGCAATTGCATTTGAAGTAAGAAGGCACTGAAAAGACTTGCTTACAAAAGTCACATCTGGAAGTATGTTCGGATCTGAATACACACATGTAACTCCAATTAACATGGTGAATGCTAAGAAAATACACCAGGCCTGCGGAGCAGGAGGGGGAGTCAAAGAAAGACGTCTGTGTCTCTGGCTTAAACACAAGTGACTTTATGGGGAGCAGCAGCATGTGGTCAGACTTGTTCCCACTGTGGAAATGCACTGGCTCTTACAGCAGAAGAACGGTTCTGGTTTGGTGTTTGCTGCACTGCAGTGTAATCCGGAGCAAATGCTGCCGCTGGCCATCTAGACCCCCATGAGATCACCACCAGCTGCCTAGGCTGGTCCCCATTCACATGCGGGCCTTAAAGGTAATTTAGAAATCTGTGATTTGAAGAGGTTGGCTTTTGCTGATTTAAACATACTTTTTTTATTGATCAACTAAGATATAGAACAGACATATATATGTATGTGTATAGATATATCTTTATATATACTGATTCTAAACCATTTCTTACACTGTGTGTACACATGGCAAGAAGAAAAGCCCATTTTTAATTAAACCAAGGCAAACACACCAACCACAGGTATATCGTGATCACCGAGGTCCAGCACTTCCTCACGCTGATCAGTTGCCACGTGTGTTCTTGTCACTGTTGAACAGACAATGGAAACACTTCCGTGTGTATTTGACTGTGGCATCTCAAAAGTTTTTCCTTGGTTTTCATTTTTTGAATCTACATTTGCATTTTGACAATACACACTGGTTAGTTTTTTTTTTACCTTTAATAAGATAAGATGTGTTCTTGTCAGTCATCCCAAGATTGAAGTGATAATAAAAGAACACCTTTTTATTATCATTTCAATTGTGGAATTATTTATTGGCATTGGAATTATTTATTCCCTCTTGGAATTAATTATTTATTATTCATAGCTCTGTATCTATGAATAATAATATATCAACTTCTAAATGAATGGTGAAGTATTGAAATTTAAAAAAAAATTCTTCATGTGTTGAAATTAGAAAGGGATTATAATTATCTCTGTGTTGGCTACCCAGAAGGTAGACAGATAGATAGATAGATAGATAGATAGATAGATAGATAGATAGATAGATAGATAGATAGATAGATAGATAGATGTATCAGCTCAAACAGCAAATATTTGATGCTGGTTCCCTAGGCTTAGCTGTGTCTCCACTTAAGTCAAGCTCTTGTTCCTCCAGGGATTCTCCTAGCACTGTGACTTTTGTTTTTAAGCGTTTAATGTCTCCACATTGCATCCTCTCTACCCTTTCTGGTTGTTTGAGAGTCAGAACACAAGGCCCAGATTAAGACACTATGGCAGCTGAGTATTTCAAGCAAAAGGAAATTAAGAAAAACTTGGAAAAAGGACTCTCACTCTGACCTTCTTCCCAAAGGTCCTCCTGGGACATCCTGAGGGGAAGGGATATCAGGAGAGGCCGGGAAGAAACTGGACAAACAGGCTTTGCTTTATTTATAAAGGTCTTGAATGTAGCTCTGTGGTGGCCCATATACTTAGCACACAGGAATTCATTTTCAGCATCTTCAACAAAATGACCTATGTGATGGAGAAAGGCCAGCGTCCTGGCCCAATGCAAATCTATGTCTAAGCTCTACCTCAGGCATAAGTACCACACAGTGTAGTAGTGCATATCTGTAATCCCAGCAAGTCCAGAAGCAGATGTAGGAGAATCACAAGTCAAGTTCAGTCAGTCATGGAAAAAAGTGCAGTACTAGCAAACCAACAGCAAAAACCAACTAGTGACATGACTGAAGTGGTAGAACATAAGCCATAGGCCCTGCATTCAGCCTTAGTTTTGCAAAAAATAATAACAATATAATAATAATAATAGTAATATAATAAAAGCTCCTCCACCAGGTTTTTATTTTTTTAAAACAAATAAATCCTGAAGTCTTTGGAGACTTGGGAAAATAGTACTGTCAAGTTTCGGTGACTTGCCCATGGGTAGAGAAGTGGTAGCGAGCGTGGCATGATTCTGTCCATCTGCCTTGTGGGCTTCACCTTGTGTGGGCTTCACACTCTGAATGTCAGAATCTGAGGCCTCTGAACCCACAACAAGTGTTTCTGCCCTTAACTGTGGTCAAGGAAACACATCGTCCTCACTGAGAGAGCACCCAGGGAGAGGAGGAGCGGAGGCTGGCCACCACTGGAAGAAACCAAAGGAAAGAAGGGGAGCAGGTATTTTCAAGTGGGGTGGCATTAGAGATGAGACTGTCTTCAGTGTCCGTGCTTCCAAGTGATCCCTTCCTGAGAACCCAGATATCCTGGAAAGATGGATTTCCTTGCTGATGCCCCACAAGTTTCTTGGAACATTCTGGCCTCCTCCGTGATTTCCACTGTGACTCATCCTGAGAAAGCACCTTCGTTGTTCTCAGTCAGCAGCCCGTGTCAACAGCCTGCAGCAGAAATCAGAGTCTACCCGCCTGAGAACCATTTGGCCAGGCTATGTCTGCTTTGTTCTCCTCTCGGAGCCCAGCATCCTCTATGTGATGCCTAAGGTAGACGCAGGCATCCAATGGCTAGCCACCAAGCGCCGGGGCAGCTGTAGCAGAGGTGAACGTGGAAGCATCCTGCGGTCCCTGGCAGGTAAGAAGGGTGGTTTTGTCGGCCTTTGCCCTCTGACCACAGTGACCAGTCCTTCGCTGATGCTCTCTGTAGCTTCCTGAATGATTTAGATTTTTGCTGAGCTTGAAATGTACGTGACAAAGGTTGAAGAGTGAAACTTTACCATGTATCAAAGTATAAAGACATGAACTGCCATGAAATGATGCAACAAGAACTCAAGTATATTCTGGTATTCAGAGAAGACTGAGTCCTGGTCACTTCTGAACACGGGCCCTGAAGGGAAAACCTCCAATGCCTCACTGGCTAGTTCTCCATTTTCCCCTTAAACAATTGTGAGGGGCCTGTGGTTTGTTTGCCACACAGTAACCTGGTTTCTGTTGGATGGCAACTTCCTTGTGTTAAACAGTGCGGGTTGTCTTTGTGTTCTGAGGAGTGTGTCACCGAGACTGTGGGCTAGGTCCAGGGGGGCTGGGTCATGATTTCCCTCCAGCTCA
Organism: Dipodomys merriami; assembly: GCF_024711535.1. Taxonomy (NCBI): domain Eukaryota; kingdom Metazoa; phylum Chordata; class Mammalia; order Rodentia; family Heteromyidae; genus Dipodomys; species Dipodomys merriami. The sequence continues at coordinate 1,998,772 of NW_027206612.1, read as the reverse complement.
ACAGATGTCTTTGTCACAAATTCCCTCCCCTCGCAGTGATCTGCCTCTTTCCCAAGCAGACTGTGTGTGTGTGTGTTTTTTTTTAATGGAAGACCAACGCCAGGTTGACTATGAATCTCAAAAGTATGTCAGGAACAGAGCGGGATCTCTGTATGGTTGGCCTATAATCTTTGAAGGAGTGAAACAATACAAATGTGTGACCAAAAAAAAGGGAAGAAAAGAAAGAAGCTGACCTGTTTATCAAATGTAAACACAAATGCCAGCTGTGAGACATGACTTCAAGGACCCAGCACAGGTGCCTCCTCGTGGCCAATACACAAGAAGTCTGATGTGCAGCTCAACTGAAAATCAATTCCAAAAGGCGGATTCAGACACGATGTACAGAAGAAAAGGTATAAAACCCAAGAACATACATTCAGTCTCATCAGAAGTCAAGTGTGTCACCTAAAAGTAGGAAGGTACATTCATTTGCCCATCGACTTTGTGAAAGAGTCAATAGTATCATAAAAAAAAGTCTCAATTTGAGTATAAAGAAGCACATGCTGTGGAGAAAGCTAATTGAGTGCACCCTTCTACAAGAAAAGCTTGAGACTGTTGGCTAGAGAGTCTGAATTGCTATCCCTCCTGACCCCAAATTATCTTACAGGAATATTTGTGGGCATGTAGAAGGAATATACAAGTAAGGATGTTCAACACATTTATGTAAAAGCAAATAGTTGTGAACTAAGGTCTTTGAAACAGAAAGAATGCAAAAGTAGGGACCATGGGGGATGAAGTATCATGAAATAGACAAGTGAATCTGCGTTGATCAGAGAATGCCCCCTAAGATATACATCCATAGGAAAAGAAATGCATTGCAAAATCTCCTTCACTTGGTATTTTATGCAATAAAGGAAAACATATTTACCCACTAAAACAAAGGTTCAAATGATGAGACTCACAGAATCACTAAAAATGAAATCTCTGAAGAGAAATGCAGCATCTGGACAATGAGCTTAGGAGGGCAGGAAAAGGAAGAAATAATTTTCAGTTTATGTGCAGCTGTAATGACTGCAGTATCCAACCATTCTACTGATTTCACAAATGGTAGAATTCTGTGGACAATTACACTAATCATACTTATTTTTTTACTTTTTGATTCATAATATTTGTGAAGTCAGGCAAGGATAGCAAAAGCTCAGACCCACAGAAAACCAGCAACCAAGATCAGAAACAAGTGTTCCAATCAGCCTAGCAAAGTGTGTGGGAACCAACCATCATTTAAAGACCTTAATCATCCAATCCAGGAAGCCTAAAACAGGTGAATCAGGTGCATCTAGGCAGGAAGCGAGACCTAATCTCCAAAATAACCAGTGAAAAACAGGGCTGGAGTCATGACTTAGTGGTAGACCACCTTCCTGAAACCTCCTCTCCCAGTCAACTGAGAAAAATCCTTAAAGGCCTTATCTAGAAAAACAGGTCTCTCAAAAAGAAACTTTCTAGAGTACCAACAGAGAACTACTGAGCAGAAAGTGTAATCATTCTCAAAATTAAAAATAGGCAAAACATTCTTTAAAGTAACAAATTCTTTAAAGTGACAAATTGGAATTATGTCAGTTGGAAGTACAATTACTAAATGTATGTTTTGGTAGATTACTCAATACGTTTACAGGAAACCAAATCAGAAAAATCTTACTATCCAATTAAGATATTAATGCACATTATTATTTCTGTATTATGTGTACATAATTAGGATGCAAAAGTATTAACTTCATTTTTTTTGGTGCAGTCCTGGGGTTTGAACTCAGGGTCTGGATGCTGCCCCTGAGCTTTTTTTGCTCAAGGCTAGCACTCTACCACTTGAGCCACAGTGACACTTCTGGCTTTTTCTGAGGAATTGAACCCAGGCCTTCATGCATGCTAGGAAAGCACTCTATCTCTAAGCACCATTCCCAGCCCACAAAGGTATTAACTTCTTCAATTTGGTTTTATTCTGATACTCATGTGTCACTACTATTCATGCATTATTTTATAATTAATAACATGCTTTAAATGTAAAAAGCTCTATATTATAACATCTTCAATGTCTCTTCCTAACAGGACATGGTGGCACACTTATACAATACTTCTCCTCCCCAGATCATCACACTTAGACTCAAACATGAGTTGCAGAGAATACAGAGAATGCAGAGAATACAAACTTCGATTCCATATGACTTAGAAATTAGGTAGAAAGCTCAGATCTGTAATTTAAGAGAAATAATACACCATTGTATTCATATAATCGCTTTGATGAATGGCAACTCCCTTGTACAACTGCTTAAAAGTAATAAAAATATTCAAAAATACAATAAAGAAAATAAATAAATAAAATGGTTTTCTCTAAGTCAAACAGCCAACACGTCTCCAAGTGAGGTTTCCTGGTATCTATTCCAGACCATAGCAAACAATGTCCATTGGCATCATGAATATTGCTGTTATTACATCATTTGCAACTTCCACCAGACCTGGTGTCTCACCTGAGGCATAAAATAGTTTCAGAATCAACTGGCTTTCAAAACCTTTTCCATTTAAGTTGAACCAAATTCTTACAAGTTTATCAATTCTTAATGTGTTCATCCTTTTTAGTTAGGGAATCAGTCTCAGTCTTAGAAGCTACTAGTCAGTGTAGAATATTGGCACTTTAGGAAGAGGTTACTTAATTTCTTAACCTCTCTCTGACAAAATTACCCTGTAGAAAAAATTTGGAAAAAACAAACAAGCAAGCAAGCAAACAAACAAACAAAAGGCTATTCTGGTCTCACATGACAGGTCCAGCCACAGGCCAGGTAGACCTGAGCAAGGCCAGAGACAATGAGACAACACTCCCTCTATTCACACTCAGGATGTTTCTATACAAATACTGAACTCTTCACTTAAATTCCATCCCTGAGATTGATTAGTTACAATTAGACTCGCTTCCTTTCTGAGGACAATTTCCTTCATGGTAAAATAAGTAACTTCAGTAGCTTTCTGTATTTAAAACTCTTGCCCATTCTTTTCACAGGATTTCATGGTGGTCAATAACATTCTCAGTAGGTCTACAGGAAAAGACAAGCTTTACTTTCTAATTTTTTTAGTGATTTCCTGACAGTGAAACAAAGGGTTATCTCAAAGGAACCATAAAGTCTCATGACTACTGTATTAAAATTACAAACTGTCATCCCATGACTGTAATAGTTTGCTTTTATGCTTCAGAAAGCAACTGACCAGGCAAGCTAGCACCACTTTGCCAGTGGACCAAGTTCCCCATATCAAGGCAAACTGTCTGCTTTTCCAGGCAGATGGAGTATATCAGAAGCCCACAGGCCTATGAGCTGGTACATCGTACAGGCCCCAGTGTTAGATTTACTGCTGTGCAATTTAGCTGAAACAATCTCTTCAATTTCTATGAGAAATAAACCTATCTCAAGATAAAACTGAAATTGAGTGTTACAAAACAAATTGTCTTCCTCAGTGGTATTGTGTTGCCTACAAGCTTTACATATGCAGGCATAACATTCTTGAAATTCTTAGATGTCCAGTATGACTAACTTTCAACCTCACTTTTACTGAAATCAATATGCAAATCAGATAAAGAGACTAAAGCCAGGCCCAGATAGCTCCTGTCTGTAATCCTAGCTACTCAGGAGGCTGAGATCTGAGGATCATGAGTCAAAGTCAGCCCAGGCAGGAAAGTATATGAGATTCTTATCTCCAATTAACCACTAGAAAATCAAAAGTGGTACTATGACTCTAAGTAGTAGAGTGCTATCCTTGAGTGAAAAATCTCAAGGACACTGCCCAGATCCTGAATGTAAGCCCCAGGACTGACAAAATAAAAAAGAGACTGGACAGACCTTGAAACCAGCAAGCATCCCAACATTAGAAGGATTGTAAATACATTTTCTGTTATACAAAAAGTAATGACAGCTAATTTTTAAATATTTATATGAATACTATAAAGTTTCATATTTATTAATTTCACCTAACATTGCTCCAAGTGCCACAGGACACTTGGCTGGGTCAGTTTTTTTTTAACTTACCTCAGTCCAGTGAATGTGTCCTGCTTATTCATGAATTCCTGTCTTTTTTTCTTGGTCATTCTCAGGAAGTTTAATTTTGAATGGGGCCATGCAGACACCTTGCTTCTCTGGATTTGCTTTCCTTTCTAGTACCTTCTGTTCAATTTTTCACTCATTTTGTCATTGTCTTTCTTTTAACTTCCTGAGATATATGTCTGTTCAATAGATTTCAGACATTCAAATACATGTATGTATAAAATTACATTTTTATCTAAATTCTGCTTCAGTAATATGATACAATTATGATGTATAATAATTTTATTTTAATTCAGCTCAAAATATTTTACTTCTTTATAATTTCTTATATATATATTTCTGTTATATATATATTGTGTGCATGCATATAATGTATATATTGCATGTATACATAGATATGTATATATGTGTAGATGTATACATATACATACATTTCTAATATGCATTTTATGCCAATATAGCTAAGTAAATGACTGAGAATGAAAGAAAGAATTAGCACTGATTCAGCATCTTCATGTCAATATTGCAAATACAGGGCTGACTATTGGTCTAAAAGCCTCTGGGTCGGGGAATGAATATCAGTGTCCTTGCATTAACTTTCACTTCAGCTGTCAAAAAATTTTAGTTAAAATTCAAATAGGATATATTAATTATGTAAAGCAAGCAATTGAAGTTAAAGGTATACCACTTGTGTGATCACTTTCTACACTGAAAATACATTAGGATGTAATCATAAGAAGGGCTCAGAAAATGCACACAGCATTTACTAGAACTTTTACAGGCATTTTACCCTTGAGGAAATGAGACAAAAGGGCAAGAAGGACAAAGCCAGTGTGTCCTTGATTCTGCTTCACCGTGGCTACAGCAGCCCCTCTGTTCATAAGAAACTGGTCTCTGTTCACATAATTGCCTTCCTGTGCTCCCATTACCAGGGGGAGTCTCTTGAACAGTTTCATTACGCCATGGAGAAGCTAATGGGTGATACTGGATACCACTCAATTGACCATGCTGCTGATAATCCAATGTACAACCTTCCTAGGTGACCTTTGAGACCGGTATTTCAGGCTCTGTTCAAAGATTTTCTTCCAAACCACAAAAAGAAAAAAAAACTGTATATGTATATCTGGATATAAAAGTATATATCCATATATATATTAAAAGTTTATACATCTTAGGAACAAAGCTTAACATTTTAACACATAATCTTCAAAACTATTTTTGAGTTATTTTGAAGATATATGCTTAATATTCTTAATATATTTCCTAACTAGTACCCAGACATGCTTCCTAATTAGTACCCACAGACATTCCACTTGCTCTTGCAAAAAGAGTAGATGGCTTTTTTAGTGAGAAATGATGACACAACCATATAAAGATACAAATCTAACAATATTATGGCAAATGTGGTATTCTTTAACAAGATAATCATAGTTTAAGCTGAGTGCAAGCAAATTTGAATGGACTTTATGCTGCTAACAACAAGTACTTAAAAATCTTTATTGTTGGGCTGGGATGTAGCTCAGTGGCAAAGCGCTTGCCTAGCAAGTGCAACGTCCTGGGTTCGATCCCCAGTACCAAAAAAGAAAAGACAAAAAAAAATCTTTATTGTTGTTGTGAAGGTGATGTACAGAGTGTACAGTTACATAAGTCAGGTAAAAAGTGCAGTTTTTTGTATGTCACTCCTTCCCTCACTCTCTCCCAGGTTTTCCCTCCTGTCTTGTCCCCACACAAGTTGTGCAGTTCATTTCAACACAGTGTCTAGTGAGAACCAGTGCTGCATTTGTTCACCCTATGTCCCACCATTTCTGTGCCCCTCTTAACCTTCCAAAGAGAGATAAACCAAAAAACACAAAAGGAAAAGAAACCAAAAGCAGTAACAAAGGAAAAAAAACTCTTGTTTCCATTTCCTGGAGCTCATTTCAGTAAATACTATTTTGGGGCAGGGAAGGCGGCTCAGTGGTAGAGTGCTTGCCTTGCATGCATGAGGCCCTGGGTTCAATTCCTCAGCACCACATAAACAGAAAAGGCCGGAAGTGGCACTGTGGCTCAAGTGGTAGAGCACTAGTCTTGAGCTGAGGAGCTGAGGGACCCAGGCCCAAAGTTCAAGGCCCACAACTGACAGATAAATAAATAAATACTATTTTATATGACCAGATGCCCATGACTATCACACTTTGTAATCCTTTCTTAAGAATATCCTCCTTTGTCTTTCATGCATGTGTTTCTAACGCATTTATAAGATTATTTCTTTGTTGCTTTGTATGTCCCTCCCCCACAGTGTAACCCCCGCTTTCACTATATTTGATGTCAGTATAACATGTGGAGGAGATGGGGACAAACAAGTCGTTTAAGGATTCAGGTGGACCTGTTGCAACAATGAGAAGTACAAAATGTCATGTCAAAACCAGCTTTACAATGTCGGTGTGGGGGGGGGAGGGGGGTATAATTGGGTGGGGGGAGGGGGGTAAAATTGGGTGGGGGAGGGGGGGAGGCGGGGAAGGGAAGTGAAGGGTAAACAAAGGAGGAGGCTGCAATGCTTGGTAAGAAATGTATGCATTATCCTGCCCATGTAATTGTAGCCCCCCTGTACAGTATGTTCTCAAATAAAATAAAATACAATTAAAAAAAAAAAAGAAAATATATTTTAACATTTTTTTCTAAATCATAATATATTCTATGCAAAAATTTACAACTACCATATTAAACTAATATTGCTCTGCCACTCTCTGAGATAAAAAATTAAAAGAGAAAACAAATTGTTTAAATAGGGATACAGGTGGACCCATTGCAACAATGTGCTATGTCAAAAAAAGAACTTTACAACTTTGGAAGGGATGGGAAGGGGAAACAAAGGAGGAGACAACAATGTTTGATAAGAAATGTATTCATTACCTTGTCCATGTAATTGTAACCCCTCTATATGGTATTTTCACAATAAAAAAGAGAAAATTCTTAGCAAATTAAAAAAAAAAAAAGAATATCCTCCTTTGGCCACACTGTGTGTGAATGTCTAGAGACCTGTTCTAGGCATATTCCTATGTAATGCAGCTTTCATATATAAAACTTAACAGGTTTTTGAAGCTCTGTATGTGTTGCCTGTGTTTGTAGGAGAGAGAGAAAGAGAGAGAGAGAGAGAGAGAGAGAAGGAGGAGGAGGAGGAGGAAGAGGAGGAGAGGGGAGGAGGAAGATTAAGAGGAGAGAATGGAGCAGATCAGAGAGTGTCTGCCTATGAGCGCACTTGCCTGTGTTTAAGTTCTCCTACTCCCCGCAAAGAAGTTGGAAACATTCTCTTAGTACAAATGCCAGATTCCACCTCTAAAAATATATGCTGAATTAAAAGATAATAAATAAAAGGTCCAAGAAAGATGAGAGCCAGATTTGTTTAATTTTATGCCACATAAATATTGAAAGTGAAATTGCACTCTGTCCTTCCTGCTCTTGCGTAACAGCATCTGGTTGTCTTTCAGATTCTTGTTGGAGAAGCTGCACCCCTCGGCTACCAACGCTGCAGGCCCGGCCTGGTGCAAAGCACCCCCAGAGCCTTGCAGACACCTCGTTATCGGGGTGTACCTCACATTTTGCCAAGGATATCACCATCTGCTGTGCTGAGAGTTCACTAATGCTGTGGGAAATCCAGCTCAAATGGATTTCTCAAAAGGCCCCTGAGATGCGGTTCTGAAGTAAGATGGGACCCCATCCTCCAATGGGTGCTCCAAGGGCAGGGATTTCTTTCAGATCTCTGCTCTGCCTTAGGGTTGAACTCATTCCTGGTCCCATTCATCCTCAACTGTTACAGTTAGATTATATCTCCCAACAGGGCAGGTATGGAAAACTTCAACCTCCAGCTCATGTGCTGCTGGTATTTGGAGCTCTTGTCGTGTCATTGGGAGTGCGTGGGGTCATGACTTGGGGAGTCAGGGCTTCCCAGGAAGAAGTTGCATTGGCATACCTGCTCCGTATTACCAAGTCCTGCCCTCTGCCATGCCAGAGGGCAGCAAGAAGCCCTCGCGGTTGTTGGCACAATACCCTGGGACTTGACAGTCTCTTTATTCAAGAGCCCAAGAGATCTCTGTTCTTACAATCACCAAGCCCTAAGGACAACTGAGAGACGGTGCCCGTACCTGTTCTGAGGTGCGCACACATACACACGCGCGTGCGCGCGCACACACACACACACACACACACACACACCTCCTGGAGCATGGAGGCAGTGCACTGCCTTCCCAGGCTCACAGCAAAGATCCCGGACAGGCTGGGTCCAGCCATGTGCTTCTCTCTGCACTTCGCCCCTCACTGTGAAGATGACGTGGTCCAACGCGCTAGTCCAGATCACATGCACGGCCCTTGCGACTTCATTATCCCCTTGATCGAACATAAGAGAGAGATGGCATGGCCCAAACTGGGGCACGGTAGTGTGGATTGAAGCTGTAAGAAAAAACAATAGCTACTGATTACAGCCCGTCCCTCTTGCATTACTGAAAAAATGCCCTAGCTCTGCAAGACACAGGCTTGAAGGAAAGACAAGGGCACTGTCAGGTCCCCGGGGTTAGAGCATGACCGACATAACACTGGCAGATGACATGTGCACAACGAACAAGGCCAGCTGGGTTTGCTTCCATGCTCACGCCCGGAGACAGAGACCAAGGAGGGACTCCAGGGGACACGTGGGCCCTTACTGGCCAGTCCTGTCCTGGAATAGGAGTAGCATTAAGAAAGAATAAAGGCTGCTTTCCTGGGGAGCTTCGGTGTACCCCAGGCTCCAGACACCTCTCTCTGGAGAGTCTGTCTCCACTTTTGCTTTCAATAAACTTACTGCATTACTACACTTCGCACCTGCCTCTTGGTTCTTCACCTGGCACAAGGACAGCACTCCAGACAGCTGACACCCCCTAAAACCTAAACTATACCTATGTTCCATTCAATCAAGATGAGGATGGGTGTTCTGTCACTGACTGGCTCCTTCTTGAGGCTTAACCTCATGCCTCATGGTTGGGTGGGCTGCAGAGATGTGATCAAATAAACCACCACCAATGGCACACAGCATCCTGATCCAGAGAGCCAGGCTGTGTTGGTGGCAGGGAGGAACGTTCCTTTGGAACCTGCCGGCTGGTGAACAGTCCTGGAAACCTCCCACAGGGTGCCAGAGGACACAGCCAGGACGGCGAGGGTCTCAGCTGTGGGCTCTGGTCCAGTTCTCCATGCAATCATCTGCCTTTTATTTCTAGGGGTCATGTTCAGACAGCTCTGCCTTTCACATCCTGTATCAGTTCCAAAGAGGATCAGAGACCTTTAGACTGTCTGAAAGCTCAGCAACCCGACTATACACTGAGGCATCTTCTTTCGCAGTTTAAAGGTTCTGAGATCATTTCTGCACTGTGATGAAATGGCTGGTGCCTCAGTAAAGATGAGACTCAAACAGAACATAAAAGAGCTCCTGGATCTCCACTTGGGGTGCCATGGGGTTGAGGCTTTCCTGAAGGTCTTCTGTATTGGAAGTTGAAGATTCAATATGGTGATGTCAAAGGTCAACCTTCAAGAGGTGGGGCCAGTGGAAGGTTCTAGACAGCTTGAGGAATACCCGCCTGAGTTCACATGTGATCCAGCCTCTCTCTGGCTTCCTGTGTCACCATGTGCCCTCTTCTCTTATTCATCCTCCTGACCGCTGCGAAGAGGTCTGAACCAAAGGTCACTTGGGGTCACTCATTTCAACCTCCAGAGCTGTGAACTAAGTAAATCTCTTTTCTTTTCTGAATCAGGTATTTTCTTACAGCCTAGAAAACCAACTAACATGTTAAACTTTCTCAGTAACGGGCGATGCACTCCTTCTCAGGGCTCATTCTCGTTGTTTCTTCCTGGACCTTTATTTTTGAAGGATTTTACACAGAAGTTTACTATAAGAGACCATGAAAATGATCTTTGTTCTCATGTCGCCTCTCAGAGAATGACAGTTTACAAAATTATTTTTCTGAGCTGTGAAAAAAAAAAAAACTAAGCTGAGTCAGGCTTCCCTGACTCAATCCCATGGCTAATAGGAGTTCTCTCGTCTCCTTCATAGCAGGATCTAATCTTACCTAAGGGGAGAACACTCCAGTTTCCTGTCCATGTATGTTCACGGACACTGTAAGGTCTGGTTTTGCACATTTCTTTCTTTTTCAACTCAATAACACAACCATTTCCAATTTTACCATATACAACTTAGAATAGTGTATATGCCTTTTTTTTTACTTTTTTTTCTCTTTTTTGTCAATTTTTAAGTTAGATTTATCTTAATGAAATCTGAAGGGAAAAAAAGTATGCAAAATTCTAGAGTGATCTGAATATTTCCTCTTCAGTCCACCTCCTCTGCAAAGTTGTTAGCCCATACCTGATCTTGGTCTTCAAATACAGCGGAAATTGTGAAATAGTGCTTTCCACCACTTTCATTCCTAAGGGCATCCAGAAGACCCAGAACTGGCTCTGTCTTGGAGATCAGGTTCCATAGTGAACCTGAGGCTCTTACTCTTGTAATATGTTCATTCTGTGAGTCGTTTCTGAGTCAGTCAAGATGACCCTTGTAGCAAAGAAGAGAAATTTCAGAATCAAAATGGTGATTTGTTGACCCTAACAACTGCCAGGTCTAGGTACTCCATAGCATCTGAGAAGACTCGGCATGGGCTCATGCATGTCACCACAGCACAGCATTTGGCCTTTCTACATTAGTACTGCTCTGTTCCTGTGTGCTCTGCCTTCAGCCTCCATGTGTTCCCAGTGGCTGTAGCAGCTTTCTTCCCCTTGGACCCTTGTTAATGCCTGGTATGAACAAGATTCCATTTTCCAGAGAAATCAAACACAACTGAACTGGTCTCAGTGGCCCATAGTTTTCCTGGGTTGACTCAAGTGCATTATCTGGATTAGAGCAGCACAGAATGGTGTCTGCCTGATCAAGACCAGCCTCTAGAGCTCAGAAGAAAGACAACCTCCCAAAGCACTTATGAGGCACTGGCAGAGGCACATGGCTGTCTTTGGGCTGGGCGTGCTCTACCAGAAGAAGACACGGGGGACAAGCACTCCATTCTCCATGCATTCACTCATTTATGCAGCAATTATTCATTCATTCCTCCATTCATCGTGTATTCACTCATTCACTTTTAACTATGTCCCACACAGTCTACAATCTCTGCCGGGCTGTGGGCTTAGATTCTGGGAAAGCCAAGTGGTAAGATAGCTGAGACATGATTTCCCTTTTTCATGAAGGCACCTCACCCAGCACTCAGTTTTGAAGTTTTGGATGAATAAAGTATCTAAACAAACTGAATGATGAGTAGGAGTATGTTAGTGAGAACAAATTTGAGGGAGGTAAGTACAGCATTTAAGACAAAAGAGGGTCAATTTTGTTTAAATTGGTGTGTGTGTGTGTGTGTGTGTGTGTGTGTGTGTGTGTGTGTGTGTGTGTGTGTGTGTGTGAATCTCTACAATACTAAAACATACCACCCACGATAGAGGACAGAGGACAGAAAGCTGGAGGGTTGGCAGTTGGAGATGTGAGGAGACCGAGGAATATGACAGGACTGTGTTATTACTCCTGGGTGGTGGTTTCTATCTTATAGGTCTTCACTACTGAATAGGAAAATAAAACGAGATGCAGTGAGAGCCTCATATCTACTGTTCTCACAGTAAAAGAAGAAGAAAAAACAAGTGGAGTTAATGTTAGTATCTGTTCATCTTAATAACATATTCAAACTATATTCACTTCAACCAGCTTACAATACATACTAGTGAGGTAGGTATTTAGCACTCCTATTTTTCTATGTGGTCTTTGAACTCTGGCATGTATTTTGCGATTACAGTACATCACACTTTGGGTTATACCTCTAGCAGTGTTCAGTAAATGGTCGTGGCTATGGGCTGCCACCTTGGACAGTAGAGCCCTGGATACTGAAGGACATTTAACAAAAATAAACATGGCAGACTTTCCATTTCAGCCCCAGCCCCAGCTCCAGGTGGCTGTGTGGCGCTTGGACTTGACTGTTGGGATGAAGAGAGGGTGTAAGGTAGAAGGCCTGGGTGGGGAGCCGAATCACTGGAAGCTGGTAATTGTGAATGGCCGCTTTTCAGAGTGGAGGTCTGTTCCTTTGCTATGTTTGCTTTGTTCAACTATTAAGCTGTCATGCACATGCAGGAAAAGACTTTTGCTCATTCCTTTGTCCCATGGTGAGAAAAGATCTCCCGAGATCTATGAAATGCGGAGGAGGACCAGCAGCGCTGATGGGCAAGGCCTTCCAGGGAGCAGTGGACTGGGCCGTGGCCCACGTGGCCTGCCAGTCTCAGTCGCCCTGCTATGGTGGCCACGGGAAGCCTCTCTCCACAGTTCCTCCCCCAGGGCTGAGGGGTCAGGAGTGATACCCTCAGCCTTCTCGCTCTCCTGCTTACTGTCTCTGTGTGGCCCTCAGCCACTTACTTCCACCCCAATATGCTTAGCTTCCAAAACCATAAAACAATACGGGGAGGGTTTAATTGTTCGGAGTGACAAATTAGGTTAACACGGTGTCCAATAGGCTTTGTGGTTTTATAGTAAACCATGTTACTTCTAGGAGATCATTAACACTAGGAACAGAAAATCTAAGAAAATAGGAATGTGTATGGAAATTTTTCTTCTGGGAAAGAAAAAACATAAAAATAGGTTAACACTGTTTGGGGGAGAAGAGACAGAAAAGTCAAATAAATGATCATACCTAATGCAAGAGAGGCGGGGGAGGGGGGAATTGGTTGTGAATCTTGCCATGTGGTGTCAATTCACGCATAAAAATGTCGAGAGGTTAGTCCAGAGGTGAATGGTCTAGTTTTATAAAGAATTCTGTAGCAAGCACAAATGGAAATACAGCCTGCCATTATGCAGAATACTACGCGCCTCTCCCTGGTCTCTCCCCCCCCCCATGACGCAGCCCCTCCTCGCTTCCCACGCTGCCCAGACCCTGTGCAGACGTTGTCATGACATTGGCACCCAAAGGGCCCAGTGTCATCCACTGGCTGACAGTGTTCTCGCCTTCCCTCACAGCACCGTGTCACCACAGACCAAGCAACCTGCTACGGCCCCTTTCCCTTCACTGGTCACAATGTTTATGAACCATACGTCGTCTTCTACTTGCTGCTTAAAGGGCTGCCACGTGTCCTTGCGTGCTGACATCTCCAGGACATACTCTTGCGTTTGTCTGGCATGGTTTTTAACCATAATATCTTCTGAGGCAAGGTGCTTTGAAGATCCCAGCTCTTGGCTCAACCGTTCTGTATCCCTATTAGAGAACTATGATTCAATGTTTAAGTCCTTGTTGTACTTCCATTTTCAAAGCTACATGGAGATAATCTAAAAGAGATGGATAAAAAAAAAGAAATCATTGCTGTGTTAAGTACAGATTCCTAGTCAGGTGTCAGTGACCCCAACACACGCACCTCAGTGCTCAGCATCTCCACGGGGCTGCCGTGAGATCAGAAGCTGACTCCAGTAGTTTTATCTATCTAGCATCTGTCAACTAATCAACTATTTATATTTTTTATCTTTTTGTTCTCCTTTTTAAAAAAATAATAGTTGTGGCCGGGAAAGTGGCTTAGTGGTAGAGTGCTTGCCTAGCATGCACAAAGCTCTGGGTTCTGTTCCTCAGTACCACATGAACAGAAAAAAAAAACAGAAGTGGTGTTGTGGCTCAAGTGGTAGAGTATTAGCCTTGAGCATAAGAAGCTCAGGAACAGCGCCCAGACCCTGAGTTCAAGCCCCAGGACTGGCAAAAAAAAAAAAAGTTGTGATAAGCTTTTCCTCCTCCCCCTTAAGCCCCTACAAGTTCTGAGGTTTCTCATGTGAGATCCTACATGGAAGATGGTGGTCAGGGTACTGAGGCCACATGCCCAATGGGCTCCCCCTTCTGAACAGAGCGCCCCACGCTGCAAAGTTTCCCAGGACAAGCAGCAAGTACTGCCCGAAGTTTATGGGAGAACATGTTCTTCTCAGGCTGCCCCCTGAGAGACAGGGGTGGAATCTTTCTTGGCAGTTTTCTAAATCAGAACTTGGGTTCACATTAGAAAAACAACACTCAACCTTAGAAAGTGATTTTTTTTATTTTTAAATTTTATTGTCAAGGTAATGTACAGAGGGGTTACAGTTACGTAAGGTAGTGATTACATTTCTTGTCCAACTTGTTACCCCTCCCTCATGTTTCTCCCTCTTTCATTCTCTACCCCAACCACCCCCAAATTGTGTAGATCATTTCCAACGTATTGTTTTGTGAGTGTCACTGTTGCATTGGTTCCCACTTTGTCCTGTGTTCACCATTGTGTAGTTCCCCTTCCCTTCCCTAATTCAGATATTGTATGTATACAATACTCAGGGAACCAAAATCAAATACAGTGACAACAGGGGATAAACCATAGGGAGAGAAAACACACATATATAAAAGGAAAAAGAAATCATGTAAAACATTGGAACAACAACGAAAGTAAACCTCTTGTATCCATTCTTAGAGTTCATTTTGCTTAGTATCATCTTATATGGTCATATGTACATAGTTATTGAGCTATTCTGCTCATCTGCTAAGGTTATCCTAGGTGTATATTAATTATTACAAATAAAGGAGACCCTTGGACCTATGGTCTGGCTTGCTTTTCTATTATTTTTTCCAAGTCCTTCCATTTCCTTACTTACAAATGGAGCAGTGTCATTCTTTATAATGGAAGCACAGAATTCCTCTGTGTGTGTGTGTGTGTGTGTGTGTGTGTGTGTGTGTGTGTGAGTGAGTGTGTGTGTGTGTGTGTGTGCATATGTGTGTGTGTGTGTAGATCACATTAAACACTCTGCATTTTCTGGAGAGCTTCAAGTGGCAATATGCAGAGACCTAGAATCTGGTACAGCCACAGAAGATTTTTGCCTGTGCTTGCCCTGACTACTGAGGTAAGGCGCTGCAAAGCACAGACCACAATGGCAAAATGTGTCTCCTAGGATGGAGAAACACTGCACAAGGGGCTCTCACTGCCCTGTTCCCAGACTGGCAGGAGAAGGAACACACATTCTGCCATCAGGAGACATGGACAGAGGGGTTCCGTTAGTTATTTCCTCTCCTCTGGTTTTTGCATCTGTAAAATAGAGATCATCTGTCCTATTAAATCTGTGGTAAGGAGAAGAGATGAGGGTTTGATCACAAGGGTCATACTGCTTTGGTAGAACTGATGGATTAGGTGAACTCTAGATACACATGTTGCTACCTCCCATTTATGGCAAGGGGTCCTGGATTTCCTGGTTCATCCTAGAATGACAAGATCTCCCTTTTAATTTTCCCATTGAACTGAAACAGGGAGTCTAGTCTATCACACCAGAGTCAGAAACCCCCTCCTCAAAGTAGTGTGTGCTGTGTTGATGTTTGAGACATCTGGATGTGATCTATGCCAGCCAGACCTTAACACCTGGAGGATGGCACTTCCTTCATCTCGATCACTGCAGAAAAACGACTGCGCCTTGCAGTACGCCTCACGGTTGACGGAACCTATTCACAGCTGTTCCCCAGAAGCAGGGCAGAAGAGCCCCCAAATTGCAGCTACCCCCTGGCTACACCCCCCCGAGCCCCCAGCCCAGGCCAGCCAGTGTCAGTAGCTTTCTGCCTTCAAACACTTTCAGTCCCAGGTTGTGATTTCTCTGTGAACATCAGACAAGACAGAACACTGAAGATGACATTCACATTAAAATGAAGCAGAATAGGCATTATGATTGGGATCTCCACTGGAGATTGGATGGGGGTTGAATGCTTCTCCTCAGGGCTCACATTGCGAAAGCCCTGGCCCCTAGTGTGGTGATGTTCAGAGGCCGCGAGACCTCTGATGGCCACATGGACATTCTGATGGACATTCTGCAAGATGGCCACCCTCATCTGCGGGTTTCTTGCCCGGCTGGGTGATCTCTCTCCCTGCATGAGGGAAGCATCCAGGGCTCTTGCCAAAGCTGGAACCAGAACTTGGAACTAGAATTTGGGATCCAAGCGATAAGCTCCATAATTCTCTTTACTTTATGAGGTCGTCCAGGCTCAGATATTTTGTGACATTTTAAGAAAAGTGGCAGAATGAAGGAGGATATTAGGAAGTGTGTCAAAAGAATAGAAACATTTGAGCTACTGGGGAAAAAAAAGCCTGCTTTTTGTTTTCTCTTTCTCTTTCTGTGAGGTAAAATTTTCCACCTCTAAGACTCGGTTTCCCTGTCTGCAATATTATAAATAAAACTCATCTTCTGGGGTTATTGAAAGAATTAAATGAGGGCAATGCATAGGGTGTGTTTGCATTTGATAGGGTTGAACAACAAATGACAATGATTAAGTAAGGGATTTTTTTAGCATATTAAAAGGTAACTTTTAATAAAGATTCAGATATGTGAACCAAACTATAGAGATGATGCCCCAAAGGAATTAAGTGTGAATTCTGTGTCCTTCACATGGCTTTGCTTGACCGCATATGCCTGCGTGACTGAGTGCAGAAAATATGTGTGCTATTTTCATACAAGAGATGCACATACAGTGCTTGTGCATCATGCACATTCGTGGACAGACATAAATGTTCTCTCAAGACCTGAGAAATCCCTGTTCACCGCACTCGAATTGCACATGAGGCCCAAGCCTCGGGGAGGCAGTGCCTTTGTAGGGTCTTATCACTGACTGCCATTTTAGTAAAGTCTAATTAAGTTTAATTGCTGTCCCTGTTTATTCTAGGCGCAAGCTTGCAGAACATTATTGCTCGTAAGTTATAAAAAATACATTACCTGGGTATTTATTAAACTCATGAAGTCCTCTTTTTCTGGCAGGTATTCACCCATTAACATTATTATCTGAAGCATAGAATGCTAGCTCAGGGACAGTGTCAGATCAAGGTAGCTCTGTAAGCCCCATTAAGAGATTTGATTTTGTCTTGGGGGCTGGGAGCAGGGTTTGGATGTGTGTGGTTTGTTTATCACTCTGCTTGAAGAGAGCCCACCTCTCTTCAAGGGGGTCAGGGCTATGTCCCGATAGACCAAGAGTAGGGAGCTGCTTTCTCTATACAGAGGACGATTGAAGGAAAGTGGGGAGGTGTCTGTGGAGAGGAAAGAACTGGACAGATGTGACTTTAAGATAGGATCAGCAGGAAGTGGTAGCAAAGTCAGGGTGGGAGGGAGAGAGCAGACCGTGGGTATACTATGTTATAGCATCACGGTAGTGCTTTATCTGGTCCCACAGACCCTCTGAAAATTCCATCATGGTTGTCAATGTGATTATTATTATTTTTTTGGTGAATATTTATCATCTTAGTAATCATTGAGAGAATCATTCCATGATCCATTCAATCATTCTGAGAAGCCAACTTAAATAAACCCTAGTGCAGAGATAGTTCATACTGGAAGAGGTGCAGTGCCTCAAGTGGTAGAGCACTAGCCTTGAGCTGAAGAGCTGAGGGACAACGCCCAGGCCCAGAGTTCAAGCCCCACCACTAACAAAAATAATAAGAAATAGTTCATACTGCTAATTCCTCTCCATTCAAATCAACATTAATGCAAAGTATAGAGAAGAAGAAAGATCGGAGAAGATTCTTTTTTTTCTCATGAAGTCAGTGACCCAGCCAAGGCAACAATACCACTGTATTACTGGAAGATCAGATATAAAAATGCTTGAGAACATTCTTCAGCTCCTTTCCGAAGTACATTTAGGTCTCCGTGTGACAATCCCCTTCCTGAATCCAGTGTGAAGTCACAAGAGTCATGAGAAAATTTAAGCCTCCAAAATGCCAATCTAGATTCTCAGTTCTTCACTTTCCTTCCATCCAACACACCCACGTGCAAAATATCCACAAACTTTTTATCTCCACAGTCTCAAAACTAACCCACTAGGTGATGCACATTAAGAAACTGCAAGATGGCTTTCTATGAGTTCAAAGTCTGAAGACAATGATTTCTTCATGGCTTTTAGGTGACCTACATGGATTAAATAGCACTTAAAGTGTAAGCGAGTGGCATCAAGAAGATGATAACTGGACACATTATCAAGTGAGCCCGAGGGTCAGATTTATTTTCAAGTTGAAAAGAAAATCTTAAGTAGACACTGTCTCAGAAGCCAAGGTTGCCCTCCATGTTACAGAATAAATGTTGCTCGTCCAAGACTCACTCTGCGTAATACACCTCATGATAAGAAATCTCGTACATGTGTATCACAGGTTATCTTGCTCTCTGTTTTAAGCATTGTGGATTGCGCTGACCCACGGGCATCTCTTAGGGACACCTGGTGCCCACGTGGGGCATGGCTCCTGGGGAGCAGCTCTCGCTGACACCCCCGAGTTTTGCTAAGGGCCTGTTGGAACTCAAAAAAGGGATAAGTGCCCCTGTAGCATACTCACACCTGTGAAGCACATTACAGACTTCAGAGACTTCGCTACTGAGATGAGGCAAAGCATGCTATTTGTGGTACTTCAACAGCAAGATGCACCACTGTCCCATTCTGGGCGCTACATTCCTAAGTATGCCATGCACCTCTGCCCTGTCCTGGATGTGGCATGCACAAACACCCAGGGCCAGTCAGCTGCGGAGCATGTGCTACACAGGCTGAAACAGTCCAAGGCAGGATGTCCTGTTCGTTGTGCTGCTGCCAAGTGCTTCATACAAACACGGAAGTGGGTAAATACTAGGTAGCAGCACCAGAGGACTGACCTTTCCAGACCTTCGCTCTGTCCTTCTTACATTGGCTTGGTGACTAAATGCGTTCCTGGGCTATAAAACACAAATGCAAACCTAGTCACCCTGCTGAGAAATATCCTTGTCCTGATATCATCCACATAGCTTTCTTCAGTAATGCTGAAAGGCCTTTATTCTCTGCGAGTCTTGCCAGGGGAATGACATCCAATAACAAGTCTAAATAAAAACTCCATGGTTGGCTTGCTTAGCTGGTTTTATCTTATTTTGATTTCAGATTTAAAGAGACGGACTTTGTCAGCTTGCTAAGAGTTTACCTTGGCTTTTACAACCTTATATTCAATATGAGAAAAGTAGATGTTTTGTACAGAGGTACAGAATTCTCTCAAGAGTCCTTAGATTCTATGTCAGGATTGCATTCTTCTTTAAGATGTTGATTTTTCATTGCTTTATCTGTGCTGCCTTTTTGCCTGGTACAAAATAAGATGATCATGATTTAGTCACTATCTAACACCCTTAAGGGCTAGATTCAGAACAAGAACAAGCAAATAATTTTAATGCTCCTGAAAAAATTAGCATCTGGATTTCACTTCCTACCACCTGTGGAATGCAGTCTGCAGAGGTGATCAGCACGAGCTTCAAGTGTTTTTATAACGAGTGAAATCTTTCCTCCTACCCCATTACTACCCACAATTCCAGCACATCCAAGTCCACTGAATCGATTGCCCTTCTTCTTTTTTTTTTTAGTTTATAGATTCCTGTATTGAATAAATTCAATTAACAGATAAGCAATGCTATAATAGGCAAATACAAACTTGCAATCTTTTAGGATTTTTTTGTTGTTTTTCTTTTAAAGAGTAAATCCTTATTAAGAAAAATATTGGCTTGGCTCTAGTGGTTCATGGCTTTATTCCTAGATACTCAGGAAGCTGAGATCTGAGGATCACAGTTCAAAGCTAATCCAGGAAGGAAAAGTCCATGAGACTCTTATTTCCAATTAACCACCAGCAAAACAGAAGTAGAGCTGTGGTTCAAAATGGTAGAGTGCTAGCCTTGATTAGAAGAGCTCAGGGACAGTGCCCAGGCTGTGTGTTCAAGCCTCATGCCCAACCAAAAATGAAAGAAAGGAAGGAAGAAAGAGAGAGAGAGAGAGAGAATAAAATACTGTTATTTTTCCAAAATATAGAATTGTATTTCAACAAAAAAATTAACAAAATAAGACACAATGTTTAATAAGGCAAAATTCACATAGAAGATTAGTTGATGTAAGTTTATGTTTTGATGTCTTGGAGGGGAAAGTACTCAAGATACTTTTAATAATCTTTATGGAGTATTTACTGTTGTAAGATAATATTTCAATTTAGTATAATAAACTTTATCTTATCCAGAAAATAGAACTTTTCCTTGAATCGTATTGCTAAATTCTATTTATTTTTGCTATTAGGTTTTACTTATATACCTAAAAAGATATTCCTAATTTAAAAAGTTTACTTCAGTGTCAGTTATTAATTAGCCCCAAAATTTTAAAATCTGAATATAGCAGAAATGTTGAACTTATTGCACCAATAATGAAAACAATAATTAAAGACCAATGAAATCTGTGTGTTTAGAAAATATTATAGATGAGCAAGGAGCAAGAGAGGAGAGAGAGGAAGGGGAATAAAGGAAGATGGAGGATGGATGGATAAATAGATGGAAAAATGCAGGGATGGGCATACATATCACTGTGAATAAACAGGAGGTATACACCAACATATATGCACACACACACACACAGAAGAGAGCCACTACATAAATAACAAGAAGGTGGTTATTTTTGAGTTTTTGAAATGGTTTGACAAGATTACAAAAATAAGAGTTCAAATTCGATTGTAGCATGTAGAGAGGAGCATGGGACAATGAGATGATAATGAGGAGGCTATTTTACAAAATCAGGAGAGAGCCTCGGCCCCGGGGCCTAGGTGGCACCACCCTGGCCAGGTGCTGACCTATGTAACTCATTTTGGCACGCACAGGCTTGATGCAGGGCAATGTGTGTCCCACGTTTTCATTTCAAAGAGGTATTTTATGAGAGCACTCTGTATTGGTTAGGCATGTTTTCCTGACTATCCCAGACTAGAGAAGCAGCTCTGATAAACAAAGCCTTGCTTATCTAGAATGCAAGCCAGAGGCCCCCTGCTCCAAAAGAGGAGCTTACCCCTCCCAAGGTGACAATTATAGCATGACCAGGATCAGGAAGGGTACTGCAAATGACCTCAGGGTCATTGTACTCGGTAACCAGGCAGTGAGCAACAACAAACAGGGCTCTGAGAGAAAATAGCTAATTAAAAGCTTTTATTGGGACCCTTGTACACAGATCAAATTGCTACAAGATGTAAAGTGGGCAGAAGAATTGGAAGAGCTCCCAAGCAGGCTCTATTTCATTCAAAGAAACATCCCCGCAGTGTAATTCATGAAATCACAAGGCCTAGGGGAACAAAGACAAAATGATGTATGTCAAATAAAGATGGAATAAAGATTTGTATTAAAAACTTACTCTCTGTTTTTGGGGGTTGAAAGTGTGTACATGAGTGTGTGTGTGAGTGTGTGTGGGGGAGTGTATTGCACCAATGTGTGAAATGTATGGTGCAATCCTGTGAGTCTGTGAGTGAATGGGTGTTGTGAGTATGTGTGTGAGTGTGGCTGTATGCATGGGTGCACCGGAGTGAGCATGAGTATGTGTGCACTGTGTTGAAGGAGGATGGGAAGGAAGCCTGTTCAGGGGTGGCCTCTTCACTGCTTTGCAGTGCTGGGAGAAAATGCACACGTAAGGAAAGATACTGAAAGCACGGACTGGGGCACAGTGAAGATGTTAAGACTCAAAGTGCAGCTAGACCTTCCTTCCAAGAAAGTGCTCCAGTGTGAAAGAGGCAGGCGTGGCTAGGGATGAAAAGAATTACTAAAGAAAGTGCTGAACACCTGGCATCAAAGACATTCTAGAATTAACGACATTAGCTGGGGACCCCGCCCATTAGTGCCTGGTAAATAGTGAATGATGAACAGCAATGACTCAGGTCCATGTTTCACAAAATGCCCAAAGCATGAGAAGAGCCCTTGCACCCACCTTTGCTCTGTGCCTAGCCTACTGCTTCCAGAGAAAAGCACCAGGGACCAGCTGATAATGAGCTCCACTAATTGCCACTCGCTTAGGAAGACTTTCCATAATTCAATCTCTACTTAATGACTAGATAGAATTTAACAAACCATGGTGATTGCTTAATACGTTAAGCTCTGTTTTATTATAAAATTCAAGTCTCCGTCTACCGAAAACACATCAGAAGGGGATAAACATTCTTGCGTGTCTTACTAGGACCAATGGCAGTGTTTTGGCTCTTACCGTGAGGAATTATGCTAGAACGGCGTTGAAGTTAGTAAAAGCTAAAACTCTGACAGTCTCCAAATGTAAGAGAAAAGAAAAGCCGGCCAGCCAACCCTTCTTGTTTCTGTACAGGATCCAGCTGGTTTCATTGTAAACAGGGGAGAAGGAAACATGAAAGATATTGGGTGTCCGCCAAAAGTAAATGGAATCTCCATATCCCATTTATTGCCATGGCCAGCTTGACTCCAAGTTATAATATATTCAGTTAATGCAAATAAAATGACTCAGCCCTGCTTGGACGAGAAATCGTATTAGCGGGGAGGCTGGCTGTCAAGGTTGTCCATCTCTAGGCTCCGTCGCAGGGCCAGGCCCTCTGAGTGGGAGAATTCTTCTTTTCCAAGGCCCCAGTCGGCCCCATCTCCTTCCCATTTCCTATGTGTGGCCTGTTTCTTAATGAACCCTTAAAAGAATCACCCAGGGACACATTTCCCCACTTCCTTCTCCTGTCCAGCCAGGATCCTGGATCCAATTAGAAATCTATTAAAATGTAGATGAATGGCTGAAGCTGTCACTTGCCTTTACAGAGCTCAGCCTCTTTCCCTTGCTTCTAGAAGAGCCAGGCCATGGGAGTTGAGGACAGAGAAGCTTGGACAATCAATCATCACCGAGAAGTCCAATTCGGTGTGCTTGAGGTTGCGTTCGGTGGCAGCACACGGAGTCTTCCAACTCAATTTTAAATACAGGTTCTTGAGTTTCCACCACTGGGGAACCTGGGCAAGTGACTCCTGTTTGTAAAAGAAGAATGACATCATCACAAATTTGTCAGAGCAGATCAAGCGGCTTTATGGGAGAGAAGCAGACACACCGATTTGCAGAGGTTCTACAAGACTGTTAGGCTGATAAAAATGTTCCCTGATTACAAAATGCCTTGTGTATAGTTAACCTGCTTCTCAAATACTTCACAAGAGCCTTCATTAATACTTATTTTCTTTCCCCTGTTTAAAATAATACATTATATCCATCTTTAAGATAAAGATTTATCTATGTCTTAATTGAGAAAGACAATTATTTCCCCATGGAAGGAAAACCTTAAATCCATCATTGTTGGGGTCTGTAACTGTGTTCAAGAGGAGTTGTATCTTAGCAGAGAGCCGCACCCAGGGAGAGACCACGCAGCCTGGGGAGACAAGGTGACTCTCATCCGGGAGAACACGAAGCCAGGGCGATGGGGTATGTGGTTGGGACACACAAAGGCATTCAGGGAAACCCACAGCGTCCAGTGGGGGAAATACCAGGCTGGAATTCGGTGTGCTGGAAGATTCTAGTTTGCCTGCATAGAATTATCTTATTCTAAGTCGTCAGTGGTTCTGTGGAATAGACTCCAACTTCCTCTGCCTGCGTGTGAAACCTCTCAAAACTGTCTTGAACCGCTTGCCCTCACAATTCAATGCCAGAGCTCATCCCAGCCCGATGGTGCCAGCTGACCCCGCCAGACAGAGCCCCACAAACCCAGGGGGAGAGACACACCATACATAGCCTCCCTCAGACTATATTTCCAGATAAACTTTGATCCCTGTGTCTACTGTGTCTTTCTAGCCAATTCATTTGGGGAAAATATGAGAGGTGTCACAGTTATCCCGTGACATCATGATCACTTCTTCTAGTGTAGTTATTTATATACTTTACTTCACCAATACACTAAAAACTCACTATAATCCAGATTATAACTTGATTTCCCCTATATGGTGAATGCACACATCTTGCCTATCACAGATGGCAATTAAACATTTTCCTTATGCTACTACTTTAAAATATTGTTTCCACACCTCCATGGTCTTCTACAATAGGAAATTCTACCCATTGCTCAATGCCTTCCCCTCTAGGAATCCTCACTGATTCTCTAACCTTGGAAATAACCCAGATATCTGATCACAGGCATTCAAAACAGACATACCCCAGAATTACCATGTTTAACATTAGGAACCCTTTAGGTTAAAAGAGTAGCTGGAATATAAAAAAGACTGCAAGAAGAATTAAGTAGATGAAAACATAAATACAAACAGAAGAAGGCCAGAGCACTTTGAATGGATTGATGGGGTAAGGAAAGATTTCATTAGATTTATTTACGGCTGGAGTAATGAGGCATCCTGAAGAAGTGGGGGAGAAAAGAAGGAGATCAATCAATTAAAAAAAACTCTTGGCTGTTCAAAGGAGGCTTGCATTTCAGATCCTTTCTGAAAGATGGCAATAGACAAATATTGAACAACCAGTGACTTAAACCAGGTTGCAGAGCAAGTGCTGTAGACAGGGTTGCATGTCATGCTCTGTGAACTGTCCAGCAGCACACTCAGCTCACTCTGCAGTGAGATCTGCTGGGAAAAAAAGTGATTCCACTGCCCTCAGTCCACACCGTGCCCTGGTGATGAGCCTCGTCTCCGCAGCTAAAGGCCGGCACCGACCTACACCACAGAACCAGGCTTCAAGGGCAGTGTGCTTTTCTTTTTAGGTCCAAGACTGGGAGTCCATCGTGGTACCTGCCACTTTCATTCATTGGCTGGCACTCTACTACCTGAACCATGCCTCCAACCCCTGGAAGCTACTTTGAGGAATACTCGTGCAGAGTCTGAATGATTCCCAGAACTGAAGAGCATGAGCCATTTGAGACAGTTTTCCTCCTCTCGGTTCTTCTCATTTTTCTCTCCTCTCCTTTCTTTTCTTTCTGTGTGTGTGCGTGTGAATGTGTGTGCATGTGTGTGTGTGTGTGTGTATGTGTGTGTGCGTGCGTGTGTGTGTGTGTGTGTGTGTGTGTGTGTGTGTGTGTGTGTGTGTCTGTCTTACTGGATTGAACCCAGAGCCCCATGTATGCCAGGCTACTACTCTACTCTGTGAGCTTCTCTTACACGTCCTCTGTTTTCATTTTGTTTTTGAGAAAGAAACCCTTGTCTAGGTTGAGCTAGAGCTGGTGTTGCTTTTGTCTGGGATTACAGCAGCCCACCACTATGCCCAGTTCATCTGACCATCTTGTTAACATCTTGTAATCACAAGATGTTACAAGAGTTGGCCAGGAATCTCTTTATTTTCTTCTAGGATGTGGGCTTAAACTTGGGTCTTGGACTTACTCAACTTGCTCATCAACTGATGCTGCACAGCATGAGCTACATCCCCAGCCCAGCTTTTTACTGGTCACTTTGGAGATCAAATCTCAAGGACTTTTCTTCAAACTGAGATCCACCTGATCTTCATCTCATGGGTAGCTAAGGTTTCATGGGTGAGTTCCTGGCACTCCACTCAAAAGCAGAACCTTTGAAGCAGTATGTGCACCATCTTTCAGTCATGTAGACAAGATTGGTCAGGAAAAGAAAGAGGAATGCGATATTCTCAATGAGTTCATTAGTGTCAAAGCACACAATCCTACAGTTCTGAGCCCAGGAAAGCGTTCACCAAGCCACCACACTTGAACAGCAGTGGCATCCTCAAGCATTTTGGATCATATTGCACTGAAGAGAGAGGCTAGCTAAGTGGGTCAGAACAGTCATTTTTCCACCAGTCTTCAAAGTCCAATCTGTCCATAAAGCCCTGGCAGGACACCAGGTGGGACTCTGTCTCACACACGCTGGTGGCCCAGAGATAGTTTGAGTTTTTCAGGTTCTTTTCCTCCACCATGCTGGTCTTGAGTTCCACAGTTGCCCATTGCCATAGCTATGAGGACGAGGAAAGCTGGGCTGAGAAAGCAGGGAGCCCCATCCGAGCCTTTGCTGCACTCATCCCCAGCACTCAGGCCATGTGTGACCCTCCTCCCTGCGGCCTGGCCATCACTGTCTGCACACACCCTCCACCCCACAGCAGGGCACAGAACGGTTGTCCATGAAGACAGTGACTTGGCTGTGATAATTCTGCACGAGAACCAGAACCACTCAGGTGGAGTGCTTGCTCCCCAAAGAATGGAAGTGCTGAGTGGTAATTGGATCGTGAGAGTGCTGATTTAGGGTTCGGTCCATTGATGAGCTCCTGCTGAATGGCCTGCTAGCAGGGGGACGGTGGGGACCCGTGGGGGAGGACAGGTTGGGATGGGTGGAGGGGAAGGGTGAGGGAGCAGGGGAAGACGGGGGAGGGGGAAGGGAGGATGGGCCAGGGAGGCGCGTCACAGAGGATGAGCCCTGGAAGGCCGGATGCTGTCCAAACACTTCTGGTTGCAGAGCCTGGCTCCTGGCTGCCAAGAGGTAAGCTGCTCCCATGGCCTCTGGCTTCCTTCTGTGTCCTGCAGGCAGCTGGGCCGCCGGAAGCAACGGGCCAGGAGCCTGCCTCAGACTGCAGCCGTGAGCCAGAACAAAGCTCCTCCTCCAAGAGCTGCGCCCAGCAGATCTGAAGAGTCTGAAGGCTGCCGCCGTGCCCAAGCCCACCTTAGAGCCGACACTGAGCGTGAAAATGGAAACCTGTGAGTACACCACTGACAAATGCGAATAATGTGTGTAAGAAGCCAGGCTCAGAGGCACATGCTACATCCCAGGACTCAGGAAGCTGAGGAAGAGCTATCTCGAGTTTGAGGCCCACCTGAGATCTACAAGGAGGTCCTGTCAAAGGAAGGAGGGAAGGAAGGGAAGGGGAAAGGGAAGGTGGGAAGGAGGGAAAAAGGGAAGGAGGGGAGGGAAGGAAGGAAGGAAGGAAGGAAGGAGAGAAGGAGGGGGAGAACGGAAGGAGGGGAGGAGGAGAAGAGGGAAGGAGGGAGGGAAAATGGAAAAGGGAAGGAGGGAGGGAAGAAGGGAAGGAGGGAAAGAGGGAAGGAGGAAAGAAGGGAAGGAAGGGAGGGAAGAAGGGAAGGAGGGAAGGAGGGAAAGGAAGAAGGGAAGATGAAATGAAGAGAGAAGACAGGAGGAAGGAAAAGACTAGGTGAGAGAAAAGAGAAAGAAGGAAGGATAAGCGAAGGAAAGGGAAGGGAGGGGAGAGAAAGGGTCAGGGGTAGGGAAAAAGGGAAAGGAAGGGAGAAAAGGAGAAGGGAGGGGAGGGGAAGAGAAGGAGGGGAAAGAAAGGAAGGGGGAGAAAGAAAAGGAAAGGGAGGGGAAGGAGACACTGAAGGTATCGTTCTTTCTGCCTTTGCCTCCCTCCTTTCTCCCCCACTAACAAGAGGGAGGGTGGTTTCCAGGCTGTCCTCGTGGGCAGATGCTGAGAGTGTCCCCCGTGCACTGGGAGAGCAGTGACCACAGTGCTCCAGGAGTCTAGCCTCCTTGACACCACGTTTGGGGCTGAAGGATTTCACCCAGTGGCCCCTAGGGCCATCCATGGCTCCACCACCCCTCCCTCCCCTCTGCCCTCCACCCCCTGCTCCATTTTATTTCTGTGCCACTCTTGTTTAAGGAACTCCGACTTGATGTGGAACAGCATGCATAGTGTTACTTATCCTTGGACGATGTCTCCCCTCTGGCTTCTAGTTGCATAGGCTTTCGGAAGTAGACAAATATTTACATGAACCTCACAACCGCTCGCCCCTCCCCATTTCCCTAGCTGAACCCTTTCTATGTCCACGAGTCGCTGATGTATGACGGAGACCCCTTTTTAACAGATACCTTAAAGCTCTTATGAACACTCTCCCGGCCTATTTGTGGCAGGGCCTGGCTGCGTTTGAAACAGGAATGGCGGCAGAAGGCAGCAAGGCATGGACTGGTTTGGGGCGGGGGGGGGGGGGGCGGGGGGAGCTGCCCGGCCTCCTCCAGGCCTGGGGAGACAAGGGGGAGGCCTGAGGGCTCCTCCTGGATCCACAAGGCGTCTTCCTCGCCTGGTGCCTTCTTTCTGCCTCCCCCTTATCCCCTCTAGTCCTACTCAGAGTCCAGTCTTCAGCTGGCACTAGCTAGTTCCAGCTTCTTTCCCCTGCTGCCTTTATCGCAAGAGTCACAGGATTTTCTTATCCCTCCCTCCTTGGGGCAGCCATCGGCCGCTATGTTCTGACGCTAAAGATCCGGCCGCTCACTGCAGGCAGAGAATGAGGAAGGACCTGGCCACCTCTGCCTCACACAGCTCCTGGTGCTCTCCGGGAGGGTCCTGGAGGAGGTGAGGTAGAGCAGGGACAGGAATGCCCCCAGCCTCTCATAACTGCTCCCGGCCCAGGACACCAGTCAGAGACTGAGACCTGCTAGCAGGACCAGCCTTCCTCTGCAGCTGCTCCTATCATTCCGTTTCCTGTGAGCAAACTTCTGAGCTGCCCACAGGTGCCGGTGTCACAGTGGAACCTGTGTGTAGCAGGCATGCCCGGACTCCTGTATAAAGCCACAGGCTGCCCACACCTGCTCTGGCCCCCAGGAGAGCAGGCTGAGGGGTGAATTTTAACATGTCTGCCAATGCTGCCGAAGCTGTCTTGAGAACAGCTTGAAGGAGAGTGTGTTCCAGGTTCAGGGAAAGGCAGACTTGACCTGGGCAGGCGTCAGCGGGTCCAGACCACTTCTGTGCAGAAGAGGGGCTCTCACTGGGGAGAGGAAGCTCCTCCATTCTGCAGAGCCAGCCACATTTCCCCAGGAATAATTTGGCCACCTGAGTCTCCTCCACACAGCAACCTTGCTCCAGCCACAGAACTGCACAACCTGAGAAGCATAGGGTTATTTCAGGTTTCACAGGAGAAAGGAAAAGACCCTCACAGCATCCGCGTTAGAGCACAGAAACAAGTAGTCCTAGTCTTTTCAAGACCGTTCATTCATAAAACCTGGTTTTGTGCATTTAAGTCTCTTGGGATAACTCATGCAAGGCCCTTTTCTTCTTGCTAAGTTTTGGGATGATGCTTGTTGCCTTATTCTAATTTAAAGATGATAATCCAAACTTGCAATCCCATCAAGATGTTAGTTGATACTTAAAAGCACAAATACCAGTGGAAATAGACCTGTTAATGCTCTCCCATGAACCCTTGTGGATATGTAAGTTGTCAGAAATTTTGTTCAGACATGTTGAAAACATGTGTCAGGGATCTTATACCCCTACCATGCTGATTCCCCCGATCCATCTTGAAAAAGTCGTGCAGAACAGAAAAACGTAGTTTTCCACACAAAGATGAGCATGAGGCAAATCATAGATACACGATTCAATTGCTGAGTGGGAAATAAGCTGAATGCATTTGAATGTGTCTACACAAGGAACTATTATGTAGACATTAAAAGTAGGGCTTATATTTATTCACTCACCAAACAGCAAAAAGCTCAGAGACTGGCAGGACAGCATCCACATGTAATAAAAGTAAACTTTTTATCAGAAAGGAGAGAGAGGTTGGCAGGATCAGCAGGGTTTGCTGTGTACTTGGAAAAGCAAAGCATACTTGTATTTTTCCCAGATGCATTACACATAAAATGTATACACACTTAAAGGACAAAAATACACATCTAAATTTTCATGCATAAAAGTACACACATATCTATTTGCTACCTAGAAGAATATTTTTTAAAAGTTTATAGTCTAGGAAGTGGGAACAATTACCTTCCAGGATAAGCAATAACACGTATTTTTTTTTTGTCAGTCGTGGGGCTTGAACTCTGGGCCTGGGCGCTGTCCCTGCACTCTTCAGCTCAAGGTGAACACTCTACTGCTTGAGCCACAGCAGCACTTCCAGTTTTCTAATGGTTTATTGGAGATAAAAGTGTCTTGGGACCGGGCGCTGGTGGCTCACGCCTGTAATCCTAGCTACTCAGGAGGCTGAAATCTGAGGATCGCGGTTCAAAGCCAGTCCGGGCAAGAAAGACCGTGAGACTCCTATCTCCAATAAACCACCAGAAAACCGGAAGTGGCGCTGTAGCTCAAGTGGTAGAGCGCTCGCCTTGAGCTGAAGAGCTGAGGGACAACGCCCAGGCCCAGAGTTCAAGCCCCACGACCGACAAAAAAAAAAAAAAAAGTGTCTTGGGGCTGGAAGGTGGCTCAGTGGTAGAGTGCTTGCCTTGCATGCATGAGGCCCTGGGTTCGATTCCTCAGCACCACATAAGCAAAAAGAAAAAAGCCAGAAGTGGAGCTGTGGATCAAGTGGTAGAGTCTAGCCTTGAGCTGAAGAGCTGAGGGATAGCACCCAGGCCCAGAGTTCAGGTCCCACAACCAGACCCCCCCAAAAAAAGTCTCACAGACTTTCCTGCCCAGGCTGGCTTTGAACTGTGATCCTCAGTTCTCAGCCTCCTAAGAGGTTAGGATTACAGGTGTGCCCTGATACAACACATATTTGCCATAATAGAACAGGCAACTGTATATCTACATAAACGGAGAGATGTGTGTGAATGTATAGTTGTATCCCCTTGTACATCTAACAATGTGAGAGAAGTTATGAATATCTTAACCTGAGTGACAAAATGCTTTCACACAGAGACAACACTTACCAGGTAAATCAAAGACAACAGCACAATATTCTTAATATATGAAGAGTTTCCACATATCAACAAGAAAAATATAAACACTTCAATGGAAAAAAGTTGCAAAAAATATACACACAAAGTTCATATGCATAAGAAGAATCAACATCTTATAATATATGATGATAAGATTAGTAGCTCAACTCTTCTTGTGCCAAATAGCTTTATTTAATTGCACGTTTTCTATTCTAATGACCTGTGGTTAAAATGATGGCTGGCATTTATTACTGGAATATATGTGTATATAGTGTGTGTGTATGTATACACACACACACACACACACACACACACACACACACACACACACACACACACATATATATATATATATATATATATATATATATGAAAAGCTATTATCCTGTATGGTCTGGCTAAATCTTCAGGGCAATAAATTAATTCTCATCAAGCCAAACAAATTCAAAATCCTCAATGCATTTAAGTCTCCATTTATAAAACTTTATTCTCCAAAAGAGTTGACAAACTGGAGATATCCCTCCATGCATGCTTGGTATAGTTTTATTTCTTATAAGCAAGCATCAAGGAGACGGAATGTCTGCCAGTCTCCGTGGTCTGTCTGTGCCTATCACAAGTACACCGATAACTGGGAGAGGGATTCCCGCTGCTCAGGCGTGCTGTTGCCGTGGGCTTTGTCTCTGTGGCCCTCCAGGGTGGGCTGGTGCTTCTGTGAGGCAAAGGCCTTGCTGGGGCTAAAGGAGGTTCCTCTCTTCTTCCTGTCTCAGTCTCGAGTCCTCTGTGTCAGTTCCTGCAGAAGCAGAGCTGTTTGGGGGCCGGGTGAGACTGCCTGTATCTCTGCCATTAGCTTGCACATTTGTGCTCTTGGAAAGGGAAGAAAAAGAACAGCTTCCCTTCGCCCTTCTGTAAATACCATCCTGCTTCTGTGCTCAGGGCGGCCTTGCCCCTGGGAAGCCAGTGTTTCTCTGGGTTTCAGGAGGTTTCCGGAAGCTCACTGCCAGGGGTATTAGATTGCATAAGCCTAGGATATTCCCAAGCTCTGGGGAGCTGTAGACAAACCTGAACTGAGACTAGATGACAAGTTGGGCCAGGAGGCGGCCGCCGGAGCAGACTCAAAGGGAAAACAACCCCAAACATAAAGAAACTATTATATGTTCTAAGGTCCAAGAAATGTGCCGGCCCCTGAGTTCCACCTCACAACAGGGAAGTGAGCCACAGGCCCTGTGGACGGAGGTCGAAGTTGGAAAGAGGAAAGCCAGGCAGCTACCGGCCCGTGGTATTTCCCCGGCTGACACAGTAAACAGGGTGAGGGGAGGACATACAGCCACCCCCCGCCCAAGGCGGTATTTCGTGTTCTCAAAAGTGTGCCCTTCAAGTAAAGAATCTCATCATTTCCTAACACTGTTTGGTGGATTTTCTTTTTGTTTTTAATAGGCTTTTCGTCCTCCCTGCAGGTAGGGCTAGGCACCCTTGAAATCACGTTTTGTGTTTGTTCTCTACCAGGGTGAGGTAAAGCCAGAGCATCAGAAGCAGAAGCTGCCAGACAGTGTGGTTCAGGGACCAGGACTGGAGTACATGGAAAATCCAAGAGAGACTGGAAAGTGGACAAGATCAGGCAGGGGGGTGGGGAGGGGGGGTGTTGGTTGTGGGGGAGGCCCACAGGGTCTGTGCTTACAGCTTTGCGGTTCTAACAGGCCTGCTCCTCCCGTGTAAGCTGTAGGATATTTACACAGCCTGCACCCATTGCCGTGAAGACGCCTGTATCCTTTCCTTCTCTTTGCTCCAAACAGGACTGTCAGGAGCCATGCGCTAATTTATGAAACCTTAGAACCGAAAACATATGCTGTTATATACATTCAAAGAAAAAGATTAGAAAGTAATGCAGAAAAAAAACACATATTAATCCTGGTTATCGTCCAGTGATGGGATTATAGATAACTTTGTGGGTTTTTTTTTTCCTTTAGCTCCAATTGATAAAAGAAAAATAATAAAGGCTATTGAAAACCTGATGAGCACTGAGAACAAGGGACCTGACTTGAAATAAAACACGACAGTCGATTACAAACAGCGAGCAGTCGCACTCATCCGCGTCAGCACCGATGCTCTGGCTAGACAGTCCCCAGAGGCAGGGACGAAAAGAGTCACACTAATTGTGCCACTGAGGAGTGCACCTCTAATGCCCTGCTCGAATTATGCTCTGGCTCAGCCTCAAGGAAGGCATGATGCCAACAGCAACCAGAAGCAACCTGTGGCTGACATCACCTGCAGAGGCGGAACCTGGGAACAGGAAGACTGAAATCCTGCCTGCTCCTTCCCAATTGGACACCCCAGACGCCCAGGGCAGCAGCCTTGGCCCAGAGCTCCGCGTGCTTCCTCAATTATAGAGGACACAGGTGACCCCTTAACGTGGAGAAGGAATGAAGTCATAGAGTTACTCCCAGTTCCTTAGGAATGCCGTGTGCTTATTCTAGCTAATTCTCCCGCTGGCCCTGTCCCTCTGACTGTCTCCGTTCCACTTCACCAAGGAGGAATTTCCACACAGCTTTCCCTAAAGCTGTGCACACTGGAGGGTTGTGGTCTAACCACAGCCCCCCAAAACTCAGGTTCTGGAAATGATTCCCGCTCTTCACGAAACACTGGTTTCGTGCTGCTCCTCAAAGGGTTTGGGGAGGGGGCCCCTTGCTCTTTCCTTTTTTTAAATTTAATTTAATTTTATTGTAAAGGTGACTACAGAGGTGTTACAGTTACATAGATAAGGTAGTGGGTACTTTTCTTATTGGACAGTGTTTCCCCCTCCCTCATCCTCTCCCACTTGCCCTCCCCCTTGTCCTTCTCTTCTGCCACAGGTAGAAGAGCCGCGACTCCATCTTCCCTCTCACCCCTTCCACGGAGAACACAGCAAGAAGGCCTTCGCCAGAGGCCAGGGCCTGGCCCCTAGGAAGCTCAAGCCTCAGAACTGTGAGGAAAAACAAGAAAAGGAAAAGAAAGCTTCTGCTCGTGACAATGTCCAGTGTCTCTTCTTTGTGGTGGCCACGTGTGCAGACCCAGACCCTGGCTAAGGAGCTTACACGTGATGTGGGCACCTGCCACCCACTCCAGCACCTCCTGCCCATAGCGGGGGTGAGGGGAGCCCTCCTTCTGGCCCCTCCTGAGGGTCTGCACTCACATGCACCGACGTGGCGGCCGTCTGCTCTCTCCCTTCACTCCTCGCTGCCCATCTGTCCTGGAGGAGCTCCACTGAGCCCCACCAGCACCCCATCTGCACACCAGGCCCCACCCTCGGGACACAGGGGGCTCAGGGGAGGCTGGGTGAGGGGGGTACGGCCAACTCAGCGCCATTGTCACAGTGGCAGGCCTGGTGGAGAACCAGAGACCAGGACACAGTTGGGGCACTCGGAGACCAAACCTCACGCCTGGCAGCACAGAGGGGTCCGGCCCAGGGCTCCTCAGGGGCGAAGAGGTTTTGTTTTCAAAAAGAAACCAGGGAAGGAAAGACAGAGAAGATGGTTTGGTTTTTTTAGGAGAATGTCCACTTAGTAGTTCCCTGGGTGTTTTTCCCTTAAGCACCACGCTTCCGAAACCACAAGCCTCTTCCCTCCGTGTCCCACCAAAGTGAGACAGGACTCCAGACAGAGCCCTCAGACAGGTCTTTGCCCTGATGCACAGTTCTCTCTACCTTTGGCACAAAAGACAGAACCTACTTAGATTAAGCTGCTGCCGAGCTAAGCCTAAGTCAGAAGGTGAGGCGTAGAGATATGGGATGTGTGAGGAATTCCATTTCACAAGACAGTTGATACCCAGCTGGGACCATCGCTCTTCCTGATCAATAGCCAGCATGGCCACGAGGGTGGGCACTGTCAGCTAAAAATACCCTCCTCTGTGTGAGTCTGAGGGTGAAGGTCTTCTGAGACCATGAGCACGCCCGTGTTCTGTCTGCACAGGCCAGTGTGAGCAGCCGCACAGCCTTGCCAATCTTTTCCCTCAGCAATGGGGAAGATGTCCCACACTGCTCCACGAAGCGAAGTGGCCCCCGGCCTCCCGGCCCTGGTGACCCATGGCAGCCACCGACGTGTCAGTGCTGCCTCTGCCACGGTGCCCCTTGCACAAGAAAGGACAGAAAGGTAATTCTGAGCGATGGCTGTTTCTCGACCCCTGGCTTTCCCCGGCCAGATGCGGCTCTCCTAGGAAGATGACCCCTTCTTGTGTTGTTTTCTGAAGAACTCTTTGAGGAGTCTGGGTGACTGACTGGAGCACTGCTGGTGGCTAGTGCCTGTAATCCCGGAGACGGAGGAGGCTGAGATCTGAGGATCACTGTTTGAAGCCAGCCCAGGCAGGAAAGTCCAAAAGATTCTTATTTCCAATTAACCAGAAAAAAAGTAGAAGTGGAAGTGTGGCTCAGATGGTAGAGGGCTAGCCTTGAGTGAAAAAGCCAAGAGAGAACATGAGGGCCTGATTCAAGCCTCAGTATTGGCACACACACACACACACACACACACACACACACACACACACACACCTAAGATCAAAGCAAGACTTCTTGCAAGGGATATGCAATAAATCCCATTGTAACTTAAGCCCACCTCCCCCCACACACACTGGCGGAGTGGGAGGTGGTGCAGCTGCTGTGGAAAACTATTAGTCATTTCCCTCAAATGCTCTACATGGAGTTGCCATGAGAGCATGGAGGTCCATCCTAGATACACATTCAAGAGCACTGGGAGCAAAGACTCAAGCCCTCCTGGGTGGATGTCCATGGCCGCATTCTATACAGTAGTCAGAGGACAGAAACCACAGAACACTGCATGACACATAGAATGGATAAACACACAAATAGCAAAATACCACTCCATCGTTAAAAGGGCCGTGTATGTTACCACATGAATGAACTTAAAAACCTCAAAGTGACTAATTGCATACTCTGAAACTTCATTTATAAGAAATATCCAGAGTAGGCAAATATGTAGAGTCAGAAAACAAACTGATGTTCTCCTAGAGCTAGAGGAAGAAGAGCGAGTAGCTGAGGCTGCAAGGGTGTGGCATGCTTGGGGCGACAGCAACGGTTTAGAATAGGATAGAGGCATGAGTGCACTCCACAGGAATGCCACTGACGGGAACGTCTTCAAATAATTCATAGTATATAGTTATACTACATGATTCTTACTTTAATCCAATAAAAGAAAGAAATGCATGTGTGCTGGAAGCAATTTTACACAAACGTGCCACTGACTCGACATTTCAGTGGATGTACAAGGGCTCCCTGGTCCCGTTTGTGGGAGGCAGAAGAAGCAATGGTGAGCTGGGGAGGTCAAGGCAGAGCAGGGCATTCAAGCTGGTCGGTCTTCCCTCCTGAGCTCCAAAACCTCTGCCTTCCAGCCCACCTGTCACCTGCGCAGCATCCAAAAATGAGCGAGAGCTGAGCACTTGCTATGAACCCCAAGTTTCCTGAACACCCCAGAGACAGTAGAAGACTGTTCTGAGTTTACACTGCGGAACTGTAACGCAGGGTTTTTGTTTGCGTGCTGGCTTGTTTGGGAGCTGGGAACTGCACCCCCAGACTTCACATCTGCCATGCTCTCCGTGTACCTGAGGTACATCCTCAACCACCAGCATCATTGTTTAAAGTAGGGTTCATATTTAAATATGAAGCCTGTGAGATGATTGGTTGTTAACTGTCATCTACATTTCCCAAGCAAAGGTTAGTGTGAGGCCTACCAAGCAGGAGGCTTTGAATTCAAAGCCCCAAACATGTAAAAAGGTCCCCAAACAAATGTAGCTTTAAAACAACGCAGGGCATAAACATCAGAATCCTTGGTCAGCTAAGACAGAAACAGCACTTAGTACTCAGGTTCATCAAGAAATCTCAGAGAAGTGCAGCACTTCATGGGAAAGACGATATGAGCCACATATTTAAGTTTCTTAGAAGTCTACTGAAGACGAGAGAGAAATAGGTAAAGTCCATGTTAATATGTTTCTTAATCAATTACATGTCAAATCCTGTTGTTTTCATATGCCACACACATAAAAATATCAATGGTATATTTTCATGTTGAAGGTATCAATAAGACTTTCACATCCCAAGGACACTGAAAAATCCTGCTGCTGGCCCTACAGGTTGACTGAGATAAGGTTCTCATTAAATAATACTTGGATTTCAAAACGGCTTCTTCAGGATTGTCATTCTTTGAGTTTCAAGTCGTGGAAAATGAAAGCCCATTCATTTCAGAGGCAGAAAAAAATGTGAAGGCATGCTTCCATATTATCACCAGCCGCCTCAGCCTTTCATCTAGGATCATTCCAGTCCAGGTTCCACAAGACAAGCTAGAATTTTCCAGGTGGCTCCTATGTCTCTATCATCTCTCTTAATAACCCAGCAAGCTTGCAGAAAAACATGAGACTTGAACTCATTATCTTCAACTCACACATCTGACAGGCTGTGAACACCAGAGCCTGTTGTAAATTCACACCTTGCACCAGCCACACAGCCCTTCCATTAACCTGCTTGCCGCGCTGCATGTGAAAGAGCTGTAGGTCTCTTGACACACACGTCATGAGCTGGCTGGCGGGAGGCCATTCCAAGTCCTTCCGTGTGGAATGAAAGAGACCACTCTGGGCACAGCAAATTAACTGGTGCTGAAGGTCAAGGAGCAGATTTCCAGCAGAGGAAGGACTTGGGTGTGCAGTGCCTGCCGTTGTGGGGGGGACTGAGGGGTGGAAGACCAAGACCCGCATCCGTCCAGGTGACTCCTTCCTGCCTGAGCGCTGCTCACCTGCACGGGTTCCCTTGGCAGCCACCCTGCTATGTGAGACTCTCCATCTTTAGGACAAGACACGCAGGCCCCAGTCCTTTGCCAGTGTAGCTAAGTTGGCCTTTATGAGCTGCTGGCAACGGCCAGGAGACGGACTCTGCAACTGGATTTGTTCATGGCAATGGCGGAAGGCAGGAATGGAAGGCACCAACAATGCGAAGCTTGGGGCCACTCTAGGGCTGTCAGGAGGCAGGAACACAACGGGTGTGACCCTCCTGTGGCTGGAAGCTTTCTTGTCACCGGGCCGCTTGTAAGACTTTGCTGCCTGCCGCTAGGCCTGAATGAGGAGCAGTGTAGCCCTCTCCTACGCCTCAGTGGACTGGCGTTGTGGGGCAGTGAGGTCACAGTTGGTCCCCAGGGGTGAGAGTGAGGCAGGAAATCATGGTGAATTTCCAATTTCTACTTACAGGGCTGGAAGCAGAGGTTTGTGGACGTAAGCAGGACCTTTCCTAACCACCGACTGTTGATCAGACAAGAGACACCCCCACAGGAGCCTGTGAAGAGAGAGCAAACAGCTTCCTGTTAGCAAGGACACCGAGAATCTTTTGTGACAATGTGAGCACACAGGACTCTTTCTAATTGGTTTTGCGTGACCTCTCCAGTT
Source organism: Dipodomys merriami (assembly GCF_024711535.1). Lineage (NCBI taxonomy): Eukaryota > Metazoa > Chordata > Mammalia > Rodentia > Heteromyidae > Dipodomys > Dipodomys merriami. The sequence continues at coordinate 1,960,951 of NW_027206612.1, read as the reverse complement.
CTAAAACTGGAAACTCTAAGACAGATGGTGAGTCGTAAAGTCACGCTGATTCCTTCTCAAGACGTGAAGGCTCTGCTTCCGAAGGAAGGTTCTAATCTCACGAGACGTCGGGAGGCCCTCACCGGACGCGGCATGCCCCAGCTCCTCCAGCTAGCCCTCTGCAGCCTCCAGACCCATGGGAGGAAGCGGCCATTGTTTATGAGCCCCCCATGCCGGGGGGGCGGCAGCTAGAACAGAGTGGGACAGCCCAGGGGCATGCCATGCTCGTGGGGAGCGGATGTCCCCTGGGGGGCGGTGGGGAAGGTGAGGCCCGCCAGCCACCCACCGCTGCCCACAGTGAAGACCAACTTCTGTCTGTTACCAAACTACAGGGAAATGAACATCACCTCCAGATGAGGAAAGGCCCAGGAGGCACACACCTGCCCAGACTGTCAGCAGGCTAGCAGCGTATTACAGCACAGAGCTCCTACCAAGACACCGACTGAGAGTGCACTTGGGAGCTCAGGGCCCGAGTCCTGAGTCCAGTGAGGAGAGCCGGCACCTCCCGCGTGCAGCACAGACTCCGCAGCGCGGTACGTGCACCCCGGCTGGAGCAGAGGAGCCCCCGTACACCCTCTCCCGGAGTGGAGGGGGGGTCTCCAAGCAGCACTGGCACTCACAGCTCCTACAGTATTATCTCCACCAAGTAATGGGTTACTCCACACACATGCAATCGCCATCATTCGTTGCTACCACGTTAAATGACAATGCTTAGTTTTAAGGGTCATCATTCTATTCTGTATAAACTGAAGCAAGAAATATTTAACTTTTGACAGAAATAGAGATTCAAGTATTCCTGTTCAGTCCCATTTTCTGTAGATGAAATAGGAGGTCAGGATGTTGAGTGAAATAAGCCAGACTTTTAAACAAATTCTGCATCTTTTCTCTTCTTGCTAGAATCTAGGTTTTTTTTTCTTTTTTTCTTTTTTCTTTTGTGGGGTGGTCCGGTCCTGGGGCCTGAACTCTGGGCCTGGGCGCTGTCCCTCAGCTCTTCAGTTCAAGGCTAGCACTCTACCACTTGAGCCACAGCACCACTTCCGGCTTTTTTCTTTTTGCTTATGTGGTGCGAGGAATCGAACTCAGGTCCTCATGCATGCAAGGCAAACATTCTACCATTGAGCCACCTTCCCAGCCCTTCTAGATTTTTTTAAGACACACAATGAAGGGATATTATTTGAGGAGGGGAAGGGCGCCAATTATGCACACGTATGAAAGTGCCATAAGGAAGCCCACTAAAAATGTATACACAAAACAAAATTAAGTGGAATAGAGTTGAATAATGGATCATCATTTCCCATTCTTCATCTGTCTGTGGTTGTTGAAAATTGTGTTTTGATAAACACATAATGATGATCTTAGAACTGGAAAATGAAACAGAATATACTAATATGTGAATTGAAATAACAGCTTGGTATGAAATCTACTGAAGTATTTGTGCTAATAATAGCTTGGCTATTTAATTGCCTGTGGTCACTATTTTCTTTTACAATTAAAAGTATTTTCTATATTTTCTGTATTACAAATGAATTTGATTTTATAATCTAAAACATAACACTCTTTCTACTTATTTGACAGGGTATGAATGAGCTGAATGGGGTTGTATGTGTGTTTGTGTGTATGTGTGTGTGTTTGTATGCATGCAATGAAACTATAATTCAAGCCCCACCCATTTACTAATCAAGCTGCTAAGTATCTCTAAGACTGTAACTACTAAATATATTACAAGCATCTACCAAAAAGGTTGTTGCCAATGCAACATATTTATGCAAAATACATATGCAAAATATAAGAACCTGTAAGAATCGTGTAAATGAAAGCGGTAGGTATAAAGGAAAGCTGACACTGAATGTTAAAATGATAGAAAGAAAAAGCATATGACATTCTCTTCCCTGACAATCATCAGGAACACTGGAGTCTCATCTTACCAACGCCATTGTCTTGGACAAGTCATGTTTGATCTTCCTCAAGGCAGAGTCCTTGCGTGCACTTGGGGGCATTACATGTACCTGAGTATTCTTTGGAAAGCACTCAATTGACCGGGCGCCTGCTCATCCCCACGCAGGTCAGCCTCATTTCCGATCTTAGCCTTGACATGTCATCATTGCCTCTTAGAAGACAACTAAAGATGTTACATCAGAAATTCCTCTGGGTAGCATTGTCATTTTGGGATTACTGAAACTGCTGGCAGGGATGGTCGATTATAATTGGCTTTTGATTTCCTCTGACTAAAAGCCCCATGACAATGTGGCCAATGGTCCCCTCAGCTGCCGCATGGAATCTGCCAACCTGAATCCCCTTCCACGTTTCTCCTCTATGGAGGCTTCTCTCAGTGTTTTGCTTAAACCTTGCAGTTGTAGTTTCTTCATGCATGCGATTGCTCTCAGACCAGTAGAATGCTTTAGCAGATCAAGTAAATAAATCAGATAATTTCCTCACTGAGTGAGTCAAGGGCTGAGGGACTGTGTGTCTAATTTAATGCAAATCCGGGGGGATTATTTGGATTTGTGCAAAAGCAAAGAATTCTTCTCCTCTGATTCCGTGTAGAGTTGAGAGTTTCCCGGAATCCGATTTAACTCTCAGCAGCTCTCTCCATTGCCTTTACCTGAATTTCTTCCTTCCTTTTGAATTTTCTTTCTCAGAACAAGGTAGCTCAAAACAACACTAATTTGGTAAATTTTACAAACACTCAATAAACAGGAGAACCCAAGGAGCCATCAGAGCATCTGTGTGGTCCGTTACTTTCTGGGTAAGCACGGAAGGAGAGTTGCAGATGCATAGACTTCTCAACCCTGAAGCCAGGCATGATCCCCAGGCTCAGTTAGCAAGCCTGATACCTGTCCATTGCACATCTGTCTTGGTCAAGTTGTCTGGTAGTTTGAGATATTATTCTGGCTTAGTAGACAGATGTGTAAGGGAATTTCTCTTCTCTCTTATGTGTTGTGTTAACAGAAAATCACTCTCAAGTCACCACTTACGCCACTCAAGTTTCCTCTTCCCATCTTGACTCCAACTTGCCAGAGTGTGAGCTCCAGTGACCTGTCTGGCTCACACCCATCTTCACCTCTCTGACCCCAGACACATATGACTCCCTAAGTTCGGTTACATTGCTTGCTTTTCCCTTGGCTCCTTAAATGTCTCTGCTGTCTGCTGGCTCCATGTCTGGCTCTTATCTCTAATCCTAGCTCCTCTCAATTCCAATGTGTACTCTCATCTCCTACCCAAGACCAAATTTATGATTTCTACTTAGTCATCTAATTCCTGAATTCATCCACTAAGCTCCATGGGCTCCTGGGGTCTACTATTCACCTCTTAGGATTCCACTAGATGTGGGAGAGGGGAGTCTGGCAATCTGTGGGTGTCCATCATTCCTTTAGAGGTCCCTGGAGACCCACTGCCCAGCCCCCGGGGTGGG